>NW_026929986.1:0-10886 GCF_032062105.1 Saccostrea cuccullata
TGAAACGTTCGTCATGAAACTTTTCTTATTTTAAGCATTAGTATCTGTAGTTCTGCAACTCGTATTTAAAATTTTCATATAATCGATTATTGCCATGGAAACCGGGTGAAAGTAAAAATTCTTTATTTTCGATTTTCTCAATAACTACTCAGGCAATCGTTTTGAAACTTTCAATGTTTATTCCTTGCAATGTGTCAAAGTGATTTCTATTTTCAAAATAATTGTAATGAGTCGCTCACGGTTGCCATAGAAACGACACAGAAAAAAAGATTCAGATGTACACATGTGTTCTCCAAGGTCTAGGTCAAAGGGTCAAAGTTCGTCGTATCCAATAAAAGTTCTTTTCACAAGGATTACATATTTGAAATACGAAAGCCCTAGTACTTACCGTTCAAACGTTATGGCTATTTACTATGTTCAAGACGACCCCCCCCTTTTTTTGAAGCACACAGCCAAGTAGAATACACAGATATAACATATACAACTTACAAGTAACTTTTTAAAATCTTCATTCATAAAATTCAGTTCCCGTCATGTGATATTTTGCCATCATTCATTCTCCTTCTGTTTTGTCTCTTGAATTTATAAATATTTTATTTTATCTATATAAAAAAAAATAACGATTGTCAGCTGCATTTATTATCATTTCGCGTTTTCTTGTATATCTATCACTTGTATATTATTCATTTCATTAGATAGTGCAAGTATAAATTAAAAAATTGGTACGTCATTTCCATAGTTTTTATTCATTCATAAATTCTTTGATCCGCTCCTGATGGTTCGCAAAGCCTTGATCACCACTGTATACAAAACATTCATCTCGCCGAAAATGTTCATGATTCCGCTAAACTGAGAAAGTTCACACATGATTTATCATCTCATAACACACATCAGCTCTCTGCAATGCAGAAATGCTCGAATTGATGGTGGCATGTCTGATTCGTTTTTCGGTAGAACCTCTAAAATGAAAGTGAAAGAGGGAAATTTCAGAGTTCCCACTGGCGTTACAATACACAAAATAATTCGGCTGATCTTCTTCATAAATTACATTTCCCAAGCTTTTATGATAGGAAAGATACTGCCAATTAACAAGTATGAGGCTCAGTTCAGTACATCTGCCAGATTTCGTTTATGCAAGTCTGCAAATTGAGGAACTTGTAATTTTCCTGCACTACTTTCTTCTCCTACCGATTCTAAAAATAATGAGAGGGATGTACCGAATTAAGGTCTTCCGTTTCCAATGGAAAGGACTGATATAACTCAAAGGTTTTCAAACTTAGCTTATGGACTTTTGTTTTAGTGATGATAAAAATGAAAGTCTTGTCTAATACGGGGCGACATATGCTATTGCTTGCAATAGCAGACTTTCTAGTTATGTTCCCCAAACGAAGTTGGGGAACATATTGTTTTTACTCTGTTTCTTATTATTATTAGGTCTTTCCACCTTTCTGTGGAAAGACCTATTGATTTTCTTCTGTTTATTAGTATTATTATTCTTCTTCTTCTTATTATTATTTTTCTTCCGCTGATTTTTTGTTTCGACATTTATCGAAAAGACTTTCTGTTCATTGTAAAGGTCATTAAAAGTTAGGAACACATTTGACCCAACGCGTATGAACTATGACGGCTTTCGAAGTTATTTCCCCTTTCGCAAGAAATGCTTGTTATCGCTACTCCTTTGAAACCGTAAACCGTAGAGGTATGAAACCTTCACCAATGTCTTGGATTAATTGAGAGGACTCTGGAATCTATTCATTGCAAAAGTATTCGGTGACTCCTTCAATGAGTTATTTTTGAAAGTCTTAAAGCTGACAAGAAAAATTAAAAACTTTTAAAGGACAAGTGGTATAGATATGGGACCAAGTGCATGAGATCTTATGACCTTTGACCTTGAAAAGTAGGTCAAGGTCAAAGGTCAAGGTCATTGGAAAACTAGAGAAATGGTCAATTGAAGCTTAAAATCCAAATGACCTTGACCTTTGACCTTGAAATTTGACATTGACCTTGACCTCTGACCTTGACCCTTACTCAAAAGGTAATAAAGAAATATTCATTACCTTTATCTAGATTCAGCTTCAAGTGTTAATCTCAAGTTTAACTCTCTCTTTTTTTTTTTTGGATGACCTTGACCTTTGACCTTGATAAATGACCTTGACCTTTGACCCCATTGACCCAAAGGTCACAATCAAGCGAAAGGTCGTGGAGGTATTTACAACCATCACTCTAACAAATGCTTATAAAATAAACCCCCCCCCCCCATAAAATAAAATCAACACCAACTTAGAGAAAATGTCTACAAGTCAAACGAAACGAAATATTGACATAAGATTCGTAATAAAAGGAAGAAGAGACCTGAAAGAAAGTGTCCTGAGAGTTTTAAGGTGAGTCTCTAAAGTACAATGAAATTCTAGTGAATATCGGCAAAATCTGCATTTTTTTTCTGTCTGAAATTAAGTTACTGCTGAGCATAAAAATTAATTAAAGCTCGTATTGGCTATTTCTGCAATTATTGTTAATATCATTCGATTCTCCTGCTCTATTACGACATTTTAAAACCAAGTATTCTTGCTTTCTTAGGTGTATGGAATTTATTTTAATTTTATTTAGATTTAAATATGAATCGGCTGAAACTCGGAAATAGCGATTTTTCATATAAAATAAATTTGCACGCTCTCCGTGACACCGTCTTCTTCATGAAATGCATGTTTCAAGTTTAATTTATGCTCATAACTATTAATTTAATCCAAATAAAGATGATTATTTAATCTAACCTATGAGTTCGCCATTTCTGTCAAAACGAACGCGCCTATATTTTCACAAATTGTAAACACAGTGCCGACACGGAAGTTCGAATGTATCATAAGCTCTGTATGATTAACTCAATCTATTCAAACTATAAACGAACTTAAATGATTTTTTTTTACAGGAAATCTCTATTTTCATTATCCACCAATCGTTTTTCTCGAAACTATTCATTATTCCTCTCTATGTTCCATAACAAACAAATAAATACACGTGTTTCTGTACTATTTTTATTTAAATCCACGTGCTTTCATTTCATCTTTTTTCTTCACTCTTAGTTTACGGAAAACAATGTCATCGGAGCCTGTGGTGTAGTGCGTAGAGCGCTCGCCTGGCAATCTGAGGGCTGAGGGTCCACAGTTCGAATCCTGCTGGCAGCACTTATTAATTTTTTTTTTTTTTTTTTTGGGGGGGGGGGGGTTCCTTTTTAATTCAAAAGACATGAAAACTTAAAAGAAAGGTGGAAAGACCATTAATTGTTCAGTGAACAATTAGTCTACTAGTTATTATTATTTTTCTTCTTCCTGGGAAAATCTTTTCCGCGAATGATCTTGTAAACTACACGTCCGACTTAGGTGAAACCTTTTTAGGGTCAGTAGGCATGTTATGTAGATTTGCGGAACAAAGGTCATTTTGCGCGCACGTGCTTGCAAGAGCGCGCACGTGCAACGCTTGAAATGACCAAAATAATAGATACGGCCGTAACTTTTCTATTTTTTGATTAAATGCTTTGATACTCATAATATAAGTATATATTAGTAGTATAGACGTGTTGACATGGTCGAAATAGCAAGATCTCACACACATGCACGTGCGCTTCGCTCTGATTGGCTGAAACTAAAGTCTCAATATCTTTCTTGTTTTTCGTCATAATCCTTTGAAATTTTGAACTTAGTCACACAATATGAAGATCTACAGCTTGATATATAATAATTTTCATGAAAGCACGTACATGCGCGTGTGCTGGCAAGAGCGCGCACGTGCAACATGAGAAATTACCAAGATAATTGATAAAGCCGTAACTTTTCTATTTCTTGATGGAATTTTTTTAAACCCACAATGCATGAATATAGTAGTAGTATGGACAAGATGACATGGTCAAAATTGCAAGATCTCACGTGCATGCACGTGCGCTTTGCTCTGATTGGCTGAAACTAAAGTCGCAATATCTTTCTTGTTTTACGTCATAATCCTTTGAAATTTTGAACTTAGTTACATATTATGAAGATCTACAGCATTATATATAAGAATTATCATGAAAGCACATAAATTCACATGTGCTGCAATCTGATTGGCTGAAACTTTACATGCCTATATCTTTCTTGTTTCTCAACAAACAGGATGAAGTTTAGAATATGAATAGGTATTATGGATTCCTACATGATATTGCTATCAAAATTGAATGCAAGGACGTGCTTGCATGCACATGCGCACACGCAATGCGTAAAATGAACAATACGTTTGAAAAACGGTAAAATTTATATTTTTATGATTTTTTATACAACATGTCATGATCACCTTGCATGTGCACGCACGCGCGTTTGCGAACAATGCGTTAAATGACAAAAAGTTGATATCATTGTAGTTTTTAAAATTCTTTTATGAAATCCTGCGATACTAAGCATATTGAAAAAAGTTTTAAAGGAAATTTGCACAAAAAGGGAGTTGGGGAGCGTTTGGGGAACATCTGTAACGGTCCCCGTTACAATTAGAACTAGTTATTATTATTTTTCTTCTTGGGAAAATTTTGTCCGCGAATGATCTTGTAAAGTACACATCCGATTAAGGGGAAACCTTTTTAGGATAAGTAGGCATGTTATGTAGATTTGCGGAACGAAGGTCATTTTGCGTGCACGTGCTTGCAAGAGCGCGCACGTGCAACACGTGAAATGACCAATATACTTGAAATTGCCGTAACTTTTACATTTTTTGATGTAATGCTTTGATATTTAGAATATATAGACATATTATAAATGTAGATAAGATGACATTGTCAACATGCCATTTTGTGCGCATGTGCTTGCAAGAGCGCGCACGTGCAACATGTGAAATGACCAATATATTGGATATAGCCGTAACTTTTCTATTTTTTGATGAAATCTTTTGAAATTTATAATGTAAGGATATATTTGTAGCGTAGACCATATGACATGGTCAAAATAGCAAGATCTCACGCGCATGCACGTGCGCTTTGCTCTGATTGGCTGAAACTAAAGTCTCTAAATCTTCCTTGTTTTTCGACGAAATCCTATTAAATTTTTAACATAGCCATGCATTAAGATGTCCTACAACATGATGTATAGCAATTATCATGAAAACACGTGCATGCACGTGTGCTGCAATCTGATTGGCTTAAACTTTAAATAGCTAAAACTCCCTTGGTTTTCAACCAAACAGGATGGAATTTGGAATATAGATAGATATTATGAACTTCTACAAGAAGGTATGGTCACCTTGCACTTGCATACACGGTCGTGTACGTGCGCTGTAATCTGATTGGCTGAAACTTTAAACAGCTGTATTTCCCTTGGTTTTCAACCAAACGGGGAGGAATTTAGAACAGAAATAGATGCAAAGGACGTCTACAAGAAGATATGGTCACCATGCTCCTGTATGCACGTGCGTACACATGAAATGAAATAAATCAAAAATACACTTGAATGAGCGTATTTTGAAATACTTTTGGATTAAATATTTTAATATTTAGCATGTTTAGTATATAAAAAAATATATAGATTGTGTAGACAAGATGATATGGTCATTACGCACATGCATTCACATGCACACGCGTGCAATGCTAAAATTTGAATGAACTTGGCGTTGTTAAAGCCTCAAATGCATAGATTTTGTCCTATTTAATGAAGCATACAGGGAATATGGCACCAAAAGGGAGTTGGGGAGCGTTTGGGGAACATCTGTAACGGTCCCCGTTACAATTAGTAGTACAATTACTAGTTGATATTTGTAAAACGATGGATGTCAACATTGTACCTGATGACATCAACAGGTCTCATCCCATCGGGCGCCCTAACTCCAACAATCTTAGGCAAATAATCTGCAGGTTTCGCAGCTGGAAAATCAAAAACAAAATCTACAGCGCGAAGAAAAATCTAAAGGATAATCCGCAAAATCCCAGCAAAATATTTGTCACTGAAGACTTAACAAAGTACAGACAACTTGTGGTTAAAAAAATTATAGAAGCAAAAAAGGCAAACAAAGTGCACAGTTTCTGGACATATGACGGTAGAATCTATATTAAAACCGAAAAAGAAGGCGACAGAATCCAAATAACATCATTGGATGATTTGTATGAACTTATCGAATAAATGCATCAAATATGTGCCTTTAAATAGTAGATCTGTGTCACACGGAGAAAGTGAGTTTTACATTTAAAACGTTATAAACATGTTTTAAACATTATAATATATATTTTCCACACTCTCCAGTTTTGTTCTCAGAACAATATAATGCTGTTTTACAAGCTTTGTTTATTTACAATCATTGTCAGTCTTGTTTATATGTTTCCTTTGACTGACTTGCAAGTACTTGTTCTTGTAACAAGCTTTAGTTCATTATTTTCTGTTTACTGTTTGTTTTTTATTATGATTACATCTGCAATGGGTTTCAGTTTTTCTAGACAATTTCAAGATCTTTGCAATATTCAACTTTGCTGTTCTTTGCGGCTTTATTTTCCTATTTTTTACCAACCCAAAACATTAGTTATTACCGACCATGGGTAATACTCTTGTACAATATCGAGCCGCAATTGGAATTTTTTACCTTCGAAATAGATGCACATTCAAATCCATGAATTACTGTTTTTTCAGATTGGTATATTTAGTTTGGCTTTTGTGGAAAGCTTACCTATTTTGTAAACAAAAATTCAAAGTTTGTAAGAAACATGCAGTATATTTTCAGCATGTCAATTTTCTTTTTCAACTTATGAGTATATTATTAATGCTGTCTGGTGATATTGAATCAAATCCTGGGCCTACAGATAAATCTTTCCATACTTTAGATATTTTTCATATAAACATAAGAAGTATAAGAAACAAAATTGAAAAATTAATATCATTTGTCAGTGATTATCACATTTTGTGTTTTACTGAAACACATTTAGACGCAAATATTGATGATAATGCTATTTCGATTGAGGGTTTTTCTACAACTTTTCGCAAAGATCGTAACTCATATGGAGGCGGTACCCTGATTTATGTATCCGATTCACTTCGAGCCATAAGACGCACTGACCTTGAACCTTTGAATACGGAATGTATATGGATAGAAGTTAGTGACCCTATAAGTAATATTTACCTTTGCTGTCTATATCGGCCTCCGAATTCTGATAAATCCTTTTGGAAAAACGTAATGTGGTCCATTGAAAAAGTTTCTGATATATCCAATAAGATAATTATCCTTGGAGACTTAAATGTAGATTTTTTAGATATTCCACGCACTCACATTGTTAACGAAATTTTGTCTCAGTATAGCCTTAGTAATATTGTCAATGAAGCAACGAGAGTCACGAGTAGATCGAGCACGCTTATTGACCCAATTCTGGTTAGCTCAGACATCAAGGTGCTTCACTCTGGAATTGTTCATGTTGATAATTTTATAAGTGACCATAAAGGAACATATGTTTTTGTTAAATCAGATGTTATTCAAAATCAATCATATGAAAGAAAGGTTTGGTTATATAAGCACGCAGATATGGATAAATTGAATTCTCTCATTGAAAATACTGATTGGAATACGCTTATAATTGAGGCACCTGATATAGATCAAGCAACGAAAAATTTTACATCAACATTTTTGAATAAAGTAAAGGAATGTATTCCTGAAAAATCGGTTGTAATTCGTCCGAAAGATAAACCTTGGTTTGATTCGGCTCTGCGTAAAACACATAGAAACAAGAATAGATTATTTAGTAGGGCCCAAAGGACAAAAAGAAATTCTGACTGGGAAAAATATAAGAAATGCAGGAATAAGTTTAACAATATGAAAAAAATCGCCATTGAAAACTATCATAATAACATAGAGCATCATATTACAGACGCAAGTAAAAATAATTCCAAACTTTACTGGAAGTTACTGAGAGATATATTTAAAGTAAAATCTACTACCGATATTCCTCCTCTACAGTATACCTCTGTTAATGGTGATGCATGTGTGGCTTTTACTAATGAAGAGAAAATAGATGTTTTAAATGATTATTTTGCTTCTATCACTTGTATTGACGAAAACGACGCCATTTTACCTAATTTCTATTCTGTGTGCAATAACCCATTTGATACAGTCTGTATTGATGAACAAGAGATTATAGATATTATTTCAATTATTCCTGTTAACAAAGCAATAGGTCCAGATAATATTAGTCACAAGATGTTGAAATCCACCATGTATACTATTGTAAAACCATTATGTTTATTGTTTAATAGGTCATTAGTTGATTGTATTTTTCCCTGCAAATGGAAAGTTGCCAATGTTCTCCCTTTATTTAAAAAAGATGATCCATCTGTTATGTCTAATTATAGACCTGTGTCATTGTTAAGTTGTATAGGTAAAATAATGGAACGAATCATATTCAAACACTTGTATAATCACTTTCGTGACAACAATCTTTTTTATAAATACCAGGCTGGATTTTTACCAGGTCATTCCACTGTATATCAACTAATAGAAACATATGATACTATTGTTAAATCCATCGATGATGGTGAAAATTGTTGTATGATATTCTGTGATCTGTCTAAAGCATTTGATCGTGTGTGGCACAAGGGTCTCTTGTTCAAACTTAGAACTTATGGTATAGAGGGAAATATGTTTCATTGGTTAAAGAGTTACATAGAGGGTAGATCACAAAGAGTTTTATACAGAAACTTGCTATCTGACGAAAAACCTATACACGCCGGTGTCCCTCAAGGCTCAGTGTTAGGACCTCTATTATTTCTTATATATGTTAATGATGTTGCTGAAGAAATGACAAGTTTTTGTAGATTATTTGCAGACGATAACTTCCTACAACAGTCATCTAAAAATGTTAATACTATTGAAAACAAACTGAATTCTGATCTTAATAAGCTAGAAATCTGGTCGAAAAAATGGCTTCTTAAATTCAATCCTACTAAAACTAAAGCAATGTTTTTTAGCCTGAAAAAAAGTGTTAATTATCCTAAACTTTTCTTCCAGCAAAGTCAGCTAGAATTTGTTTCTTTTCATATCAGTGTTTTCAATAAGATTTTCTATAGAAGGAAAAATAGATGGAATAGCAGGAAACCAGTCCCAGTCCCGGGTCCAGGGCAGAGCCCTGGTAGGGGGCCCAGGGGGGCGAAGCCCCCCGGCGGAAAACGAAAATCAGCAACTCATTTTCTTACCTCTCAGGCTATTAAAAAAGTACCATTTTTTCACATTCCTCTCACTATCAATTATCAAATTTTACCTTAAAAAGCCAATTAGAAAACATTTTTTACCTTTTCACAGGATTGTTTTGCAGTTTTTGACAGACTGACTGAAAACTAAGTGTCTATACAAACATACATGTATAGACAACTTAAGTATGAAATTTTTAGTACAAAATTGTCTGTGGTAAAATATTCTTACTGAAAATTCTACATATTTGTCCCTTTTACATAAATTAGTCAGGTCTTTTATTCAAAATTCAAAAAAAAATTATTTAGTTAAAAATGTAATTTTTTTCAACACTTGGTGATGTATAGTACCCTCCAAAAATTGAAATATTCTGCAATCTTAGACGTTTCATAAATTAATTTTAAAACTTATTTACTTTGGCATTTTCATTTTACAGATTGTCAGAACAAAATAATTAAGAAAATGGAATTTGATACAAAATACTAGTACATTAAAACCTTCCCAAATGTGAAAATGATTCTGTTCCTGTATTTCAAGATATCTTTACACGAATAAATGAGAATAAAATTTTACTTTTTCAGTTTGAGGAAATTCTGTAAGAATTTCTACATGTACGTCTGAGTCACGATCAAAATAATAAGACTTTTATTCGTAATTATTACGTCTTAGCTAAACACTTGAGATTTTCAGTTTGAGGAAATAAGAATTCAACATTTTTCGTAGGTCTTAAAATTATATTTAGACATCTGAAAATGTTCAAAATTATTCTAAAAATTGCATACAATTTTGTTGTCTCTAATAAGAACAGTTAGAAATACGCTTTGCTTGGTGTAAATTCAATTTACTTAAAGCAATGTTTTTGGGAAAAAAAGTCTAAACTTTTCTTCCAGCAAAGTCAGCTAGAATTTGTTTCTTTTCATAAACATTTAGGAATTTTTTTCTCGCAAGATCTTAGTTGGTCTACACATATTGATACTATTCTAGCAAATGCATACAAAAAATTGGGCTTGTTAAAAAAACTTAAATTTGTTGTCAACCGAAAAACTCTTTCACTCATGTACACAACCTTTATCAGACCACAGTTAGAATACGCTTCCTTGGTGTGGGGTGGATGTAATATAGGTGACAGCGAAAAATTAGAAAAATTACAATTATGTGCTGCTAGAATTGTCACAGGATTAACTCTGTTAGCTTCTAAAGATGCACTTTACTTTGAAACTGGATGGGAACCATTACATGAAAGAAGGAAAAAGACCAGACTAACTACAATGTATAAAATTGATAAAAACCAAGTTCCTGAATATCTCACTGATATAATCCCTAACTTACGATGTAATTCATCAAGTTACAGTACGAGAAACTCGCAGAACTATAACATACCCAAATGCAGATTGCAAGCTTACAAATCAACTTTCGTTCCCCTTGTTATTGAAGAATGGAACTCATTACCTCTTAATGTAAGAAATTCTCCCTCGTTATCTATTTTTAAAAAGTCTATTTCTTTCAAGAAACAAATGCCACCCTCTTACTTCAGTTATGGAAATCGACGCTTAAATATAATACACACGAGGCTTAGACATAACTGTGTGCTTAATAGCGATCTTTTTCGATGTAATGTAATCTTGAGTCCACTATGTTCTTGTGGAAGAGTGGAGGATTCTCATCATTATTTTTTCTCATGCAAAAAATATACAGAAGCCAGGAAAGAATTTTTT
>NW_026929987.1:0-10975 GCF_032062105.1 Saccostrea cuccullata
TAACTTTGATACTATATAATAGTAAAGTATTTTTGTTAGGGTTCTTTCATATATTCATTTTATTAGTAATATTTTGAAATAACCAAAATCAACTTCTTAAAACTTTCGACTTTTCAACTTTATACACAACCATTCCCCACGATGAATTAATGTTCAAGCTTTTTGAGATCATTGACAGCTGCTTCTTCAATAAAGATAGAACTCGTAAATTTACTTACCTATTTATTTGTCACTTACAAAATTATTTTGTTAAAACACATTCTGATTGCACACACAAGTACTCTGAAGTTGACATCAAAGATATGCTTGAATTTCCGATTGACAATATCTAATATGTGAGAACAGGTATCAAAACAATTGAAATTTCCATGGGTACAAATTGAGCTCCGTTTATAGCAGACTTATTTTTGTATTCATTTGAATAATAATTAATGCAAATTCTTATGCGCGAAAAGAAGAAAACACTTGCTGTAGCCTTCAACTCGACATTTAGATATATCGACGACGTATTGTCAATTAACAATAGTAATTTTCATTCCTACGTCGACACGATATATCCTGGTGAGCTTGAAATAAAAGATACTACAAATTCTGACACATCTGTTTCATACTAGGGTATTTCACTTGAAAAAGACGTTAATGGTAATCTAATAGCCAATTCAGCTATATGATACATGTGAACGTAATAACTTTAACTTTTCTATCGTCAATTTTCCTTACTTATGCAGCAATATACCTTCATCACCTGCATACGGGGTATATCTATCTCAGTTGATACTTTACTCAAAAGCATGCCTACTTATGAACAATTTCTAAAACGAGGTAAATTATTGACAAGCAAGTTGATAAAACAAGAATATCAGCAGACTCGTTAAAGTCATCATTTCGTACGATCTATCGTAGATACAATGACCTTGTCAGCTAATACTGTTTATCATTGAGTCAAATGCTGACTGACCTTTTTCATACTTATTGTTGGTCCATTACTTATACACTGAATTGGCGGCGGCGGATTTTTCCGTTATTTCCTGATCATGGCAAGTAGCACACGGCGGATGTGACCGGTCAGCAGTTATTGCTCACTTCTCCATAGCACCTGATCCCTCCTCTGATGTTTCGGAGGTCCGTGATTGCTATGCTCTTATTTTGTATTGTTTTATGGACAATGAGAATAAATACTGTTCGTTAGCTCCACATCCTTCTTGAAAAGAATTATTACACTTCTCACCATATTAGATATTAAAATCATGATCTGAGTAGGATTAATATTTAAAACGAGGCGGGCCTCTGGCAGATATGTTGATGTTAGAGAGTTCTGGCAGATATGTTGATGTTAGAGAGTTATCAAAAGCGTTTATTCTCTAAAAGTTTAAAATCCTAAAATAAACGTAAAGTAGAAATTAATAAGCATAATCAAAGTTTGGTCTTAGCAGCAATTTCTTTTGTAAAACAGACCCATGTCAACAGTACTCTTCCAAACTCATCGCAAGCAATTCTCATACTCACATTTAAAATTATCTCCTAGCAGTAGGTTACAAAAACAAAGATTAAGTTTTACAACACGGTTACCTTTAAACATTTTTAATCAATTTTCTTTTGTTAAAATAACATCATTATTATTAATTACACAATTAAAAAATCAATAATAATATTTCATGATCAGTTCATATTACCCTTGAATTTTTCGAAAACCTTTTTTTTCATACACACTTAAAAGCATTCTGTCACATTTCAGGACTCCGAGGTAACTTTGCATGGAAACGTCTCATTTTCAGTGAAATCGAGAGATTAAGCAGATGTATACGTTTCGAATGAAGCACTTTATAGTAAAAAGCTGAAATAATTTGAGCTGTGCAATATGATTCCATTTCATTATGTTCATGCATTATGATGTTTTTTTAATCTCGAGATGGTGTTAAAATTCGTGAAGAATGCGCATACCAACCGATTAAAGATAACACTTGATATACCCTTTTTCTTATATTTGTTGGCAATGATTATATAGACACAATTGGTTAAAGAACAAGTTATAATTACAAAACAAATGTAGATCTGCATTTTTCTACAATGTTAAAGTGAAATAAAAAATTAAAATTCATTATGTCTGAATTATAAGAATTCCATGCATTCAGAATACAGAAATCGTTTTTCTCTTATGACCTCCTTAGTGCTAATTGTGACTTCATTAACCTGTGTATTTTCCACAATTTCCCTTTAAAAAATGGTCGAATACATCAATTTTCAATGGAATTTTCTTTCAGAAAACATACTGTACTCTGCCACCGTCACCCACAAACATTTTGAGATATTTTATTTTCAAAGCAGTTTTCATAATATATCAGAATATTACAGTGGGTCACGGTGGCAGACATTATTTTCTAAAGGAAAATAAGAACAGAAATGAGTTATTCTGAGACTTTTCTGCATTAAACTTAGAATTGTTCCAAATTAATAGCGTTATAATTTTAGAAAGGTCTTCCTTCATTCCAGATTCTTTAATGAGTTATCATATTCATCTACTCAACCCATGTTAAACGCAATTTCATAATTTTTTTTAGAACCTTATTTTTTTTTTTTGCACAATAAATCCCAAAGCGTACCTTCTTTTTACATTTACCCCCTCTACTTTTTGTTACTGTTAAAAGTGTGTAGAATTCTATTTGATATGAGAATCGATTCAAAAGAATGCATCTAACGTAGTACGACTCTGAATCATTTATTATACATGTATGTTTAATACTGTCGCCGACAACTGAATGAACTATTTTTCTTTACAAATATTTGAAACTAAAGTACGTTTTTCAAGTAGGAAGTAATGAATTAGAAAGTGTACTATGTTTCAATATTCGGTTTTGAAGGTATATTTTGGATCAGTATATCATTATACATGTATATTTTTTCGATTACATTATTAATACCCTGGTGCATTATTGTATTTATACCAAAGTATTGATTATTTAAGTCTGGTTTAATTTGAAGTCACTTAAACCTGTCTACTTGGAAGAATTCGCAATTTGTATACATGTACTTAATGTATTTTTATGATAAACTGTGTTCTCGGTTAAAGAAAACCTTTCTTATTGAAATATGTAACGATCAGGAGTCATCCGATGTATCTCTATTCATCTTCTTTTTGTCTTTAATGTGTTTACGTCATTTACAATCATTTTCTCTGGAATTAATATGTTAATTTAATTTTGTGAAACTGATTTGATATTCTGTGCATTGTTCAATTGTTGATGTTAATTTCAAGAACATTGACTGATCAAAGTTTGACCTATTCGGAACTTGATATTAGTATTGGAAGTATCGTTTTCATTTTAATAGTAAAATTTCAAGTATTTCATTTTCATTTGCCAGCGGCTGGCGAATTTTAATACCGATACTATTGATTTTTTTTTTAATTTTGAATCTCTGTTATTTTATAGTTAATAAATTCTGCTCAAGTTATCCAACATTTTTCCTTTTATTAATAGGCACATGCATATAAAGTTTTCATTTTCATTTTCAATATTTTTGCAAGCTGGTTTCTGGAGATGATCATGATATTACATGTATTTCAACTACCCATATCTACTGTAAACAGTTTTTAAGCTATGAAATATAATTATGCAGTGAATATATTGATCTAAATACATGTATTTGATACCTAAATTCACAGTGTTTTTCTTTCATATAAAGTAGAGTCACTAGTTCAAAGTAATATATGTTAACTAAAAACCTTAACATGAAGGTGACTCTCGATAGTTCAAACTTTAAACACTCATCTTCTCTATCTTTCATAATAAATCCCGTTTCCCTCCAAATAACTAAGAAAAATCACTTCTTATCCCTCAAACTTAATATCTACAACGAGAACTGATCTCTTCCTGAGACATATAATTCTCTTTTCTTCTCATGGTGTCTCGAAGAGCTCATTAGACGTACTAGTATGTGCAAATTAATCGACGTGTAATTTATTCAGCCACAGTGTAGGTCATACCTTAATAATGCTGAATATCTGGAGTTAGAGTGGAAACATTAAACTTGTAAGTGTTTTTAAGTGACACTAAATATCCGTGTCGTCCTAGGGTTGATAATTTAAAAATTGCTTGATTGTTCAATATAAAAAAAGAGCAGATTGTCGTAGTATTCTAAGTATCAACAACTCTACATTAGTGCGTTTTGCATTTGCAATCTACGAGATAAACTGTTATAATGCTTGCACATGCAGTTGTAAAAAAAAAACCAGGAAAAGGTAACAACTGGTGATGTTCCGTGTGACATAAGTTCAAAAAAAGCGTTGTAAAGGATACATGTATATACATGTACTGATTTTCTGAGTGTGCACGTGCAAATTCATATAATTATAAGCTTATTTCGACGATCTATTAGCTTTATACAGCACTCTTGGTTATAACAAAGTCACGTGGACGTATGAAATTACTTCGCAATATCCATTTGTTATAATGGGGTTTATCCAATATGGATAAACCTGGTTATTTCGTGCAGCTTAATGTTTTACATGCAAAGATAGATAACTCTTAGTTTCTTAACATTGAACGTCATAAATCATCGGGCTCGGTGCTTAAAAAATTCTTGATATTTCTTGTATGCGCATGTCTTCTAGAATATTCCTTTTGAATCTGTAAATTGAACGAAGCAGACGCAAAGATTTTTTAAAAGAATTAATCGATCATCATCTGCTGATTTATTGTCAAATACAAGTAAATATGTTACGTGTATCAAGAGCTTCGAAGGCCATAAGACCTTATTTCAGAGAAATCACAAGAAGTTCCGTATCCAGACCTAAAACATAGAGAAGGCCTAGCTGTAGAAACTCATGCAGTTCTGAACATGATGTCGCCATTGTCGAGCAGGCAACTGACTCAGAGTCACTGTAACTTCCTTAGTTTACCTGTTACCTGCTAATCCAGCTCAACATAATCGAGGTACAGTTTAATTTGACCCAAATCCTTTTATTAATTATCATATTTTTAATTTTTACGAATTTCCATACAATGCAACATTCAAATGACGTCATATTTGTTATCAAGGGGAACCCTATGCATGTTTTTTCACAAAATATGACACCTTTTTTTCCACCATTGCTATTTGCCAAAACCAATATCGAGTGTTTTGTGTATTTCTGCACATTTGGGAATTTGCCTAAATCTAATGCACGTGTATCCGTCGTGGTTTAAACCAGAATTACAAACTTGCTTTAAAAAACCAAGACCCTGCATAAATAGTCTATAAACTATCCATCTAGGCTTCACATAGTAATAATTTGGGATTTCCATCATTCGTTATGTTTTCTACGGTGATCTAGTAATGCCATTTTTATATAATTTTCAATGAAAATATCGGGGTTTGTTAATAAAAAAAAAAAAAAATCGTCCCATTACATGTACATAAACATTTAATTTCTTTAAATATACACCAAATTATACATGTACATAGAATTAATTTTTTAATAATTGAATTAATCGAATAATTAAACGTTTAACAATATTTTGTTTTTTCTAAACGACTCCCAAAATGATTAAATAAATAAATAAAAATAGGGTATTCTAGACTTATTGATTTGTAATTAATATTAATTTTATTTCTTGGGAATTTTAATTGTAGGACACGTCACACCATTTCCTAGTCGTGTATGGCAGGAATAATCTATAAAATTAATGCACTTCAATTTTATTTAGATAGTTCAATGGTTACGTGTGGTGTTTAGTAAACATTGGTCTTGCCCACATTGACCGGTTGACTGGCCTGAGGAGTAATGCAGGGATATCGCCTTCCTAGAAATTGTATCTGTTGTACTAAGGATTATGATTTGGGCTGAAAGTTTAAATTAGATTAAATTAGAAAAAAAAAAAAAAAAACAACTTCATATTGACAATTTTTCTTTGGTTTATAACAATTTAATCACAAATCATCCAAAAAAAAAAGAATTATGGCATTAGTCGGGATGTTAGTTATGCAGATTTTTTAAGTTTAATGTACATTTAAAAGCAACATATACAAGGTATATTATAAAATAATGATAATAAATAAATTCCATATACTATTTCTCGGTTTATGTGGACCAGGTTTCATTACAGTACCTTTTCCCTCCATGTACATGTACCTATTCAGTTTTGCATCTAACTATTTAGGAGCCAGCTGTAGCCAGTCTCCTTCAAACTGGTGTATCTCAAAATACAGAAAGCAAAAGTCTTTTTTCAATTTCAGGCAACAGGTATCATTTCAGCAGATCTGGTCCCCTCCTTTTGATCATATGATTAATTTTATAGCATATATATGTCAGAGTATTATGGCTTTTCTACCGTCAAATGTTATTTATCAGGAATCAGTTTTGTCATCAACTTGCATGGTTGACAGAATCCAATCGATTCATTTATTATTAATAAGATATGGGTTGGTTACAAGAGATGTAACTAATGCGTCTCAGGATATAAGAAAACTATTATATTACCTATGTTGGATAACATTGTCAGTGTTTTGCCAGATTTGTGTTCTGATTTTGAAGCTGCTTTATTTAAGTCTGCTTTTACATGTTTGCATTTACATGATTTTGAAGCGGCTTTATTTAAGTCTGCTTTTACATGAGCTTTCTTTGCATTACTAAAAGTGAGTAAAATAGTGGCTTTGGGTATCAAGCATATAATTGTCTCTTGTGATACCATTCAAGTTTTTTGTTACAACATTTTAGACTGGCCAAACTGGTTCGGGAACATGTTTGCATTTTGAAAAATATTACAATATGATTGTTTCAATCTTTGCAGAATTTTGCTGTATTATGTACAAATATTGATAGGGCGTCTCAATTTTCACATTTAAACTCAAAACCCTTATCCCAATATCAGTTTCCGTCCATCTTAAGGTATTCAATGTATAATGAAGGGATTTTCGACAATTTTAGATAAAGATAAAAGTGAAATGAACCAAAATTCGCTAGACTAATAACATGTACAGAGACGGTCATTTTGCACATTGAAAGTTTCTAAGAGTTACCTGGCCTTGATTTAAAAAAAAAAAAAAAAAAAAAAAAAAATTATTTATCTAAATGTCTTCGGTATTATTCACTTTGTATCATATTTTAATAAACAAACAAACGCATATTTTCATCAAGAGATAATACTCGGATTAGTTTGAAATTCAGATTACTTCTTAAAATATCTTTCAAACACATATGCGCTGTCCATAGACTTTAATATTAAAATCAAGGTGCAATTAATTGGTTAGAAATCAACATGTAAATTCCTTGTTGGAACATTTTTGTTTGACAACATCTTCAAATTATGACTAAAATATTGCCGACTTGGCGTAGAACAATAAAAATTAATCAATCAAAATATTTTGCTACCATGATTTAAAATATTGGACTATTTATTTCTTAGGTACAAAATATGGTCGTTATACATTGTATAAACTTTAAACAAAGCTTTGCAGTTTTTGAATATTCAGTCAACTGAAGTTAAGACGTACTGATTTTTCACATTGGGGTGAAAAAAAAAAAAAAAAAAAAAAAAAAAAAATTAGATACGATACGATACAATAATTTTTTTTTTCTAAAGATATATGCGATATATCGGATTCTATCACAAGTCAATCATAAAAGGCTTATATATCATTTAACGTATGAATTTCATAAAAATTAAGTGTTTCATTGTCATTACAACTTACACCTCAAATTAAAACTTTTAATGACTATCAAATCAAAACTTTTAATGACTGTAAAATCAACATTTTAAATTAAAATTGTCTATGCTTTCGTAATAATTCTAAAAACTGTGTTATTGCCTTAAAAAATTGAATGATTATTTAACAGATTTAATTAGTGAAATATGATCTTTGGTGATTGAAGTTCCAATCTTTTTAACAGAATTAGAAGAAAAAATGCCTGTCCGATACGTATTGGAAGTAAATTTTCGATACGATATGTTTCTTGTATATTGATACGTATCGATAAATTGATAAAACCCTACAGTCAGCAGCCTGCAAATCTTACATAAGACCATTGTTGTAAATTTACCTTCTGTTTATATGTTTTATATTATGACACAACTTTGCAATTCAAATATTGCTTTGACATTTACTTAGTATTCCCACAAACTTTTATTACATATATGGTCACATATTTTGCCTCAAAATAATTGATAAATTGCCTTGCAAATTTAGAATGACAGAAGTGTAGACATAGGATTAATAGTGCATGTGCTACATTTGTGGTAAGTAAGTTTAAGGGTCGTGGTGCATCAATCAGTTATCCACATATTAGGACGCATTGCAAGGGAGATACTGGAGTTTTTCAGATTTGGGAAACAATTTTATTTATACTTTGAGAAATGAAATCAATTGTGTAATTTTGTTTTGTGAACATTTCTGCGATGCTTGTCATGAGCCCCATTGTGTGCGAGTTGCACATTTATCATTTTCAATGCAATTTGCATTAATTTTCAAATTTCAATCTTAAGGCGCAATTTGTGCCTTTCACTTACCAATTTGGTTATTTGGTGCGATTTGTACCTAATTTGTGCACGATTTGTGCTTTTATTGTTGATCTGGGTGCCAATTTTAGTTTGAGACGGATGGGTCATGCGACTATGTCCCTTGACCCATTTGGCTTAATACATATATTTTGGTACGATTTGTACCTAATTTGTGCACGATTTGTGCTGTTGTTACTTTGGGCCGCAAAATTGCCGCCCCAATTTTAGTTTGTGGCGGATGGGTCACGTGACTTTGTCCCTTGACCCATTTGGCATAATTTTGCAAAGAATGCTGTCTCCGGGGGGTACTGTTTTTTCCAGACTCCTTGGATCAAGGTGGTATTTCTCTTGCTCATCATCTATATTCATTTACCTATGCTGCCATATAATCATAATGATCGGCGCATACATTGTGTTATATCTAATTTATTATTAAATGGCCATGACAAGCACGCCAAAACAAATAAAGTCTTCTTTTTATTGACTGTATTTTCAGACTTCGTAAACCTTTTACTGGGGTTAATCTGATCAAGTTTGTTTCTGTTATTGTCTTGGTCCAATGTCACGAAATAATGGGGTTTATCCAATATGGATAAACCTGGTTATTTCGTGCAGCTTAATGTTTTACATGCAAAGATAGATAACTCTTAGTTTCTTAACATTGAACGTCATAAATCATCGGGCTCGGTGCTTAAAAAATTCTTGATATTTCTTGTATGCGCATGTCTTCTAGAATATTCCTTTTGAATCTGTAAATTGAACGAAGCAGACGCAAAGATTTTTTAAAACCCACCCTCCCTCCCCTTAATTTTATATTTTATCCCCCTTTAGCACCTCTGCCATTCTTCTAATGCATTTTCATTACAACTGGGTTTTTTTTCCGGTTGTTTTTTTCGTTTTCTTTTAATTTCTCGTTTCAGCGTCATGGCATGGATCGAATCTTGAATAGGATCCACCAGCTTGTTGATGTGCTTTGCGGACCTTCGATGTTGATGTGCTTTGCGGACCTTCAATGTTCCAGTTGCGTGTGGCTATTGACTTTGTTAGGCATAATTTTGCAAAGAATGCTGTCTCCGGGGGGTACTGTTTTTTCCAGACTCCTTGGATCAAGGTGGTATTTCTCTTGCTCATCATCTATATTCATTTACCTATGCTGCCATATAATCATAATGATCGGCGCATACATTGTGTTATATCTAATTTATTATTAAATGGCCATGACAAGCACGCCAAAACAAATAAAGTCTTCTTTTTATTGACTGTATTTTCAGACTTCGTAAACCTTTTACTGGGGTTAATCTGATCAAGTTTGTTTCTGTTATTGTCTTGGTCCAATGTCACGAAATAACCGTATAAGGTTAAATTCATTAAATTTATACAGCTGGGTATCCAAGATGACTTCGCTAAATTCGTAAATTTGCATTATCCGTGCAACACTAAACGAGTTTTTCTGTATTATACATGCGTTTGATAAAAAGTATCACTTGGTAAATTTCAAAATATTTGCACTTAAAACTTAGTATATCCTTGTATTAGAGTATAAACAATTGAAATACTACATTATTAGTTTTCCTTTTGTGTCCGATTAATTTTCTTTCAAACATTTATTTAAATTTTTCTTTCTGTTGGTTAATTATATATACGAAGGCTGTTTGAAAAGTTTGAAAAGTTGAAAAGTTGAAATGTATGAAACGTCATATTTTATCAAAATTTGGTAGACATATTTTACCAATATATTCAAATGATTTATATATGAATATTAAAAAGAACTCGCATCATGATTTATTTCAAACCTATCCAATATTAGAAACTACAAAAATCGAATCGCGGTGCAGGTCAAAATTTAGCAATTTAAAAAATATTAATGATATACTAAATAATCATGATAATGTAAATCACATTCTCTGAAAAATTGAGGAAATACGGGGAAAACAATCTTACAAAATCAAATTGAAAACTGTAAAATTGATTCATATTTCAAATGATGGCTTAATATTTTGCTATTTTGAACATATATCAATATAAGAAGAAATGTAGTCCTCATTGAAAACGACAAACGATGACGTTGAAGAACGTCACAAAGCAGCAGGTAACGATGCAAATGTGTGTAACTGTTAAACTCGAGAAAAATCCTGAATGAATTCTTAAAATGTTAATGGGATAAGAAAATTATGTCACAAGTAGGTCGCGCATTAGTGTGTAAATAGTACAGGCGGTATTTGAGTGACAGAGATATCCTTGACTACACTGTGTTAAATGTGTAGAAATAGTAATTTTGAGGAATTCTTAACTCTATGTTTTGACGCAATATTGCCGTCAAGTGGGCCGCCGTGATAACAAAACATGTTGATCTTAAAATGAGGCATATTGATTTCCCTTTAAATCGAATGAAACGAGACTTCACAAATCAACAAAACAAAAATTTGTGTACGAAGATATACATCAACCATGATTTTTTCGAGCAACCCTCGTACTACTGAGTTCATGTACAAAATAAGATT
>NW_026929988.1:0-10853 GCF_032062105.1 Saccostrea cuccullata
ATCACGGTATTCTGGATAGAAGTATCTGGTACAGAAATTCAGAAGACTGTCTTCAAGATTTGTTCGTGGACCTGGTAAAGAGAAAACTTCCAGCCAGTTATGACTACTACCTGAATGCTCGTATGCCTTTTAAGACTGTCTTCAATATTTATTGTCAAATTTGGGGTGTAACAAGTGATTGATTACAGATCCCTGAAAAGGCACAGAAGAAGAAGAAAAAGTAAATGGTTGTATTTTTTTACTTGAATAAAATCTGTGTTCTTGTTTCTATTGTGTGTTATTGTTTTTTTTCCGTTTTCGGAAAATCAGTGAATGAGTGACGTCATAATGACATTCTTGAATCGCTGCCAAAATCGTAGTAGCAGCGTTGTGAATCGTAGTAGCAGCGAATATAGTATAATGTAAACACAGTGTAAACACACCCCCGTATTTAGGGGGTATATGTAATGAATTGACCCAGCTATCCCCCACAGACCCCCTAACCTGCACTCCCTTGACCCGGCTATCCCCCCAGGGGGGACTGCACTCCGTTGACCCACCTATCCCCCCCCCCCCAGCCCCAAAAGTGCACTCAGTTGACCCACCCAACCAGGCCGCTTATACTACTTATGGGAGAAGTTAAGTCCATTTGAGGAAAAAATAAACAATATAGCCTGAAGAAATAAACAAAAAAATTCAACTATCAAAAGCAAGTATACACAAATAGTATCGTTTGTGGCAGCCAGAAAAATTATTTTACACTAAATTGAGAAAATGTTCACCCTACTCCCAATACTCTCTGTCTGTTTTATGATATTAGGAATTATAATTTTAGGCATCAAGAACAATGACTACACATTTACATAACACATATTAAAAAATGATATATTGAAAGAGTTTAATGAATTGATTTTTAAAATATATTTTGATCAACATCATAAATTTATATCACTTGCCCAAACTGGCAGATAAAATAAGCAATTAAATGTTAGATACTTTCCTATTTGTCCAGTGGCCAGGAGCCTCTTAGGATAGCATAAAAAAGAAGCATATGACAATGTACAAATGTACAAATGTTGATAATTGATTTATCCAAAAAAAATTTTTTTTTCATTTCCTTCTCCTTCGGGACTTTTTCATTCTGATGTTCGTAACTAAACCAAAAATTAAAAAAATGCAGGCCTTATGATGAAGAAAAGTGCCTGTTTCAAAATGGATAATATCAGGGCCCCTGGGTCAAGGGTACGGGGGGGGGTTACTTTCTCTAAAAATAAATTAATGCCTTGAAATCTGCTCTTTGCTAAGAAATGGTGCCTCCTTCAAAATTTGTGAATTTCATGCTTTTGGATTAAAACACGAATCAAAAACAATCGCTGGAAAGTTGTCACATGATAATCAGGTGACCTATAAGGCCCGTGGGCCTCTTGTTTTGTTTGGTAATCATTTTGTCTGTACGGATAAAACTTGACCAGGACGTAACAAGTGTGCAATGTATATTTTAGAGCCACTGAATCATATCTTTTTCGAAACAGGAGAGGCTATATATTTGTTTGAAAGGGATCAGTTGACCAAACTATGGTCTTGGGCCCTTTTTTCTACGACGAAGTATAAAAAAAATCTACTATCAATATTGTTACTTTCAAACAAGTGGCTGAAAATGAGACATGATGAATAGTGTCGATAGTTCGTATCGTTTATAATTTTGAAGAAACTGCATTATCTTTGAAACTATAGACCCTGTGATGGAAAAAAAAATGGGCCTGGTTTGTGACCGTATGTTCTTTTATGAATGCAAATAAATATGATAGACGGGTCTTAGAACCATAGGGGGGTCTACCTCATAGTGCTATTGTTATTATTTCGTACATAGTCGCTTACAGAGAAAAAATGTCCAATACGACGACTGAATAACCAAACGCTGATTTACTAGATGCTTATATTTTTCACTGACACGTGATTTTTACTACAATCAAACTTTAAATGGTCAACAAAAGCCTTAAATTGTTGTAAAATGTAGATTTGCATTTACTCTGTGATAAAAATACATATGAAGTTGTCTATAGGAAAGCAAGTAAAAGAATGCCTTTTTCCAAAATTAAACAACTCATAGTATTTTTTTTTGTAGTACTCCAACTCAGCTAATAAGAAAGTCACGCCTGTGCGACGATTTGTATGCATTTATTCTCACGTCAGAAAAGCTCTGTTCGTTATGGGAAAGGCCAGCTAGATTTTGTAAACGAAACATAACATATGCGCGCAATTATTTAGTACAATCTTCTCCTTTCACAAATAGGTCGACTTCCATAAAAAAACAGTGACCAGCCATAGGAGAAAAATGCACCTCTTTGCGCTAATGTATTTCAAGGAGTGGGGTGGGACCAAAATTCAGTTGGAATTAGATGTGAACATGGTACCCCTACTCCAAATTAAAGATCTATATCTTCCAATCTACGTATCTATTTTTGGGTAAAAGTAGAATTACATTAATGTACACATATCAGTGATTACGTGCATGCAAAAATTAGAATAAAATTTACACATTTAATTTTTAGTCAATTTACTGGGGGCCGAATGCCACATCATCCTTTATCCCAGATGGTGAAGTATTAGCAGTAAACACATAAATCATGTATATGACTGATTTAGTTTGTTCAACTGATCATAGCTATCTATATAAACGAGTGAAATCTTCACCAAATTCAAGGGTTGAGCAACAGGAAAATGGTAAGAAATTCATTATATTGCACATCACAATATGTTCTTAAAAGGCTTAAAATAATTACGAATATTCAATGCATTCATTGAAGTTATTTAATCAAACTAGAGGTACTTTGAGCATTGAGCTCAATACATGATACCCCCGCCTCCCATATGATTATAATGGAAGTTCATATTTTGCTCTGAGAGACCGAAAATATGTGTCAGATCAAAAAGTAAAATAGGAGGTGCACAATGGCATGATTATGTAATAAAGATTCTCCGAAATTATCATTAAATTTTATTCAGTGGTATAGGAGGAATTGCGGAGAAGGGATGGGTGCCCTTCAATATAATAGAAAGAAAGGCAGTGCCTATGGTTTGCTGTGGGAAACCCAAAATATGTGTGGGAATAAAAGTAATATAGAAGGTGTAGAATGGCACTATGTAACAAAGATTCTGTGAAAGTATCTTTAAATTTCATTCAGTGGTGTAAGAGGTGTTGCGGATAGGAAATGGGTACCACACACTGTAACAGACGGACGGACGTTTGGACAGATGCCCAATCGCTATATACCCTCTTACTTTTCAAGCGGAGGGGGGGGGGGGGAGTGTTATAATAAAGTATTGATAAAATGCCAGGTAGCCCATTTATAATGTATTCAACAGTGACATTCAACATAAATTTTGACAGGCTTTGTTCCTTAAGCATTTTACGGTATGAATTCCATTTCCTTTTTGAGTCTGCTTTCTTTTGAAATAGAACTTGAAGAAAATGATATCCAATAGTTTTTAAAATGAACCCTAATTTTATCAAATTTCATTGCTAATCTATGCATGATTTGAATAGGATTTCTAATATATAGTACAGCTGACCGATTGAATAAGTTGTCAGTTAAGTTCTAATTTATATATTGACTAGAGTTTCACCGAGAATGAAGAAAACTTTTATATGCTAAAACATTGAAACATAATGTAATTTATTTGAATTCCACTCCTCTACTTGTCTTCCGTATGGCGCAATGGTTAGAGCGTCTGCTCTAGAGTCGCGAAGGCGTTAAATCCTTGGTCGCAAGTTCGAATCCAACTGTGGGACGTGCAGACAGGTCCTTAGGAGGAGACCTTATAAACCGAGGTCCTGTGTCGTAGTAGGTGCTGACACGAAAAAGACCCCTCACTGCTCAATGGCCCTAAGTACAGCGTATAGGACAAAATTTGTAGCTCTCCACCGGCATTTGGTGGAGTCTCCATATGAGTGAAAAATTCTCAAGACGGACGTTAAACAGTATATAATCAATCACTCCTAAACTTTTTATAATCTGCAATCTGAAACTAATTTTGATCTCAGATTAACAAAATTTCGTACAAACTTACTGTAGACCTCTTTTTACTAAAAGTATTAATAAGAATAATCTTCCCCAACACATTAGACTTTTTAAATCTCTACGCGCATTTAAAGGGGCCGAGTGTGGTTTTATTGTGTGGAAACTACAATAGCGCAACTCTTCAAAGTTTGGGCGAAATCTACCGTCCAGTATTTTTAAGGGGACAGTCTCAAAATATAGGTACGTTTACTATAGGATTATATAGGAGAGTGCCAATCTTAGCACTTTAAAGCAAATTTTACAAATACTACAATAGAGTTTTTATTCAAACTATAATATATGATGAGTAATACTATATTGTATATTATGTGTAAGAAACACAAAATTCTACCGTCTTGTTACCAGAGGGGACATCTCAAAAGTCCCAAAATTAACGAAGAGTTCTACAAAAAATGACTGACACAGAGGTATTATATGACAAAATGATAAGAATAATGGAAAGATTCTCAAATTTCTAGGTTTTAAATTTCAAGTGCGTATGTTTATTACTTTTTATTTTATAACATTTTTATTACCCCTTTCTTTGAGAGCTTCAGTTTATCATAACGCCAAAAACACACTATATTGACGTCAACCTACCTATCAGTTACAAAATCAATTAAAAATTCAGTTGTATAAAATTTTAATTACATTTTTAAACCTGTAACTTCTTAATTTTGTTTAATTTTATTAATCAAGTTTAAAAAAGTTGCTTTAAAACATTAAATACGCGTCGTTTTACTATGATGCGCGAAATATTGCGCAATGAAAACTACAGTCGGTCCCCTTGGGTGTAATTAAGAAAAATTACATTATCAGCTGTGGCACAATTATTTGAGCACAATAAGATTTGATTTTGTATCTACAATGTTTGTGATTTTTAATTATCCGTACATGGACACTCTATTCATAATTTTGTTATTGTTATTCCTTAAGCCTATTACTGTTATATATCTTGAATTGTATCTTGTATATTTTTGTAATTGATATATATAGAAGGCCCTGGGGAAGAGTGGTGGATTCACTAACGAGGTTACCCTCTTTAATTAAAGTTTCATAATTATTATTATTTATACTGGAAATCTAACCTAAGTATTTTTTTTTTGCGCTAAAAGCATTTTCAGATAAGTATTATCTCATGGTTGATATTTCACGTGGTTGTAGTCGATGGAGATTGTAGAAATCTAACCAGGAAATTTTTGGATGACCAGTTTGATACCTTACAGAAATCGGTAAGACTGATTGTAGATGAAAGTCAGTGCAGCAGAAATAATGGTAAGATATTAAAACCATGGTTGGTTTCTATAGAAATTTAAAATATCTTGAATGAAGAATATGCCAACGCACAAACCCTTTTGTTTTCAAAATGTGCGTTTTCATATACCCTTTCGTCAAAGAAATCGAATTTTGTACAATTTTTGTTAAATCTAGGTGAAACAGAGATATATTATTTTACCATTTCTTTATAAAAGTGTTAATTTATATATGAAATCATAAAAGAATCATTACGTTCATAGCCCTTCAATCAAAGAATCCCACTGTGGAACGTGGAGACCGGTCCTTCGGATGAGACCGTATAAACCGATGTCCCGTGTCGCAGTAGGCGCGCTAGCACGTAGAAGTTCCTCCCTGCTCAATGGCCCGAGTGCCGAGTATAGGACAAAATTTGCAGCTCTCCACCGGCAAGAGGTGGCGTCTTTATATGAGTGAAAAATTCTCGAGAGGGACGTTTAACAATGTACAATCAATCAATTAATAAAAAAACTTATAGTTATTGAAATTCCCTTTGATTCTCTTAAATTTTATGTTACATTAGTTTCATAACGCAGCTTGCATGAAAACAATTTGAACATTAAGCGTTCCGTAAACAACCAAACTTTGTACCGTGTGAGGAAGATATTTTTTTTTCTTCGGTGCATATTCTTCTTATCATGTACATGAAGCATTTTTTAAGTAAATGAAAATGTTTGCGTTGAATTTGAAAATATGATTGAATTAACCTTAAGTATATGTCGTTATACATTTTACCTCTTGAAAATTTCATACGCGAAGGATGGTCTGCAATTCAGAAATTTTTTTTTCTCTAATTATTTGCAGATCCTGTAGCATTCCATGCCTATATGGGTTCAGTAAAATCATATGCGAAAGGAGTAGTCTGGGTCTACGACAAGGTCATTACGAATGTAATGAAAGGCTACAACGCAGAGACTGGAAAATTCATAGCACCCGAAGGAGGGATATACATATTCTCTTACGAAACACTGAGCAATCCTAATGAAGCATCTCATGCTGCTCTCTTTGTAAATGGGAAAGCGAAAAGCTGGCAGGCATGCAACAGCAGTGGAGGGGGATGTAAATGGATAACTTGTAGCAACTCCGCCACACTACAGATTGAGAAGGGCGATATTGTCTACATCGCAGACCATTTGGGAAGTGCCACCATTCGAGAATCATACACATCTTTTACAGGTGCAAAGATCAGTTAGATAATAAAAATAATAAAGACACAAAATCTTTTTCGCTGAAAAATCCATGCATACTTATTGAATAAAGGAACACTTCATTATTTATAGGAATCTGACCTTTAGGACCGGGCTTGGTTTTTTTCTCTGCAAAAAGCAAGTCGATTTCCGTTCTGATTAATGACATTAGGCTGAATACATATAACAATTTGTTTTTCCCAAATATTTATTTCAGTGAGTAGAGGTAGGAGTAACCCTAAGGGCTTTCATTGATTTTATGAGTTTATTATCTCCAAATGTACTAATTGATATTTGTCTTTACTTCTCATTGTGCATAATGGTAATGTCTACTGTCTCTGATATTCTATTCTTTATGTCTATGCTATTTATCCGTGGATATAATAAAACATGTCATTAATGTGTGCAAATGATATTGGCCTAAATGAACTCCAAGGGAGTAGAGTTATTGTTATATGTAGCCAAATATAATGTTATTAAATTCTAAGGAATATATACAACTGAAATTCATCGCAGCTCCATCCTGCCAAGAATACACAGAGTGAGACTGAGTTATTTTTGTCCTCGGAGAAAGTGTGCTTATGAGGTTTGTTCCGCCTGACTGACAACTGTACATTGGATTATTACGATTTGATATCTCTTTAGTGTTTCTAATATCAAGAATGGGCATGCATAAAGGATAAATAATTGAAGGAAATACACAAGTCTATAAAAAAAACCTTAAAATAGTCTTTTAAAAGTCTATAAAAAAAATTAAAATAGTCTTTGAAAAGGCGAAATTTAAACTTTTAAAAGTGTGGTACCAGGTGGATTCGATCCCCCGACTTTAAAAAGAAAGTTTCAACGTTGTTAAAATCAGCGCATATATCAAGTGAGCTAGTCTGACCATAAGAATGAAAGGTATAAATTTGAAGCAGATTTTAAAAATCGGGTTTCCTTATTTTTTGTAGGTTTTTTTTTTTTTTAATTTCGACCTCAGGGCAGGGGTGCCCCTAAAAAAATCCCATATTAAATTATTTCTTACATCCAAACCTATCAAAATATCACAATTTTATTTAGGGGCAGGCCTGCTCTGAAGGACTTCTAGGCCAAAATTCATGCAAAAATCAACGGTTTAATGGACAAAATGGTGTTTTGGTCAACTTTGTAGGTTTATTTGTAAAGTTGTAAATAAAAAAAATTAGGTATAAAATACAAATTTGAAAAATTTAGACATATATACTGTAGAAAACAACAAATAAAGATTAATATTTAAATGTCACTTTTCCGGGAAAGGATTATTCTAGTATATATATATATATATATATATATACATATATGTTATAAATATTGGGAGGACATCGGGTATATAATAATCACCTTTAGGCAGACGTGAAAAATAAGGCAGACAAAAATGTGTCTGCATTATTTTATAAGCAATAAAAAGTGATGTGTTCATAATTAATTAACTTTAATTGTCTTATGAATGAAGCAACTTACCATGCCTTATTTAGAGAAGTACTTTGGGTGTTCAATTTTCAATAAAGTTTTTAATGATACGTGATGTAAGTTGTTTGATGTATATATTTGTCAAAACACATCTCATCCTTTAGGTGGACATTTTTCAACTTAATAAAAAACATATTTCTGAAGAGTATGTTTCATATTTTTAAAATTTATTACTCATTTATTATCATTTTTAATCGAATGCTATGAGTGTTTTTTAAAAAAATAAGCTTGATTAAAAAATGATATTTTTACTACCGTGTCATATCTTCATCAGCGAGTACTGCTTTTTTCCGAAAATGAGCCTCGGTTCTTTTCGATGGTTTGAATCAACTTCCGAATGACCATCGCTGTTTGAGTGGAAAATTGTAAGTATGTTGTTTTTTTTTCATATTTTGCTTGCATTTTATTGTATTCACTGAAAATTCTTACAAATTTAATAATTAAATTTGCAATTTTCTGTTCGTGAAGTGCAAATACGACATAGGAAATAGAAATGGAGGAAATATTTCAAGGCATTATAAATTGTGAACATCATGGTCAATGTCAAACAGAATTTGTTTTAAAAAAATTAGTTAGAGCCGAATTAATGATTTTAGTGAAAGAGGAACTTTCTATAGAACCTGTGTATTTTTCGGACAGTAGCTTTGGCAATCTCTGAATGGTTATATTTTAACATCATACAAAACATGATGCCTTCATGTTAAGGGCGTTCACATGGTTCATGCACAACAATGAACAGGTGAAATGAGATCATCTTATCCTCGTACTGTGTGCAATATTTATCTGGATAGATACTGAATTATTTTAAGTAATTAAATTAGGCCTAGTCTTTTCATCTTATGATCTTATTACTAGACAGTCTGAGTGTGACATGTTTACAACATATTACTGCTGGTTGCCATGCCTGATGAGGAAAAAATCAAATTTTATGAGAAAACTTTGAGTTTTTTCACAAACTTCACAATTTGTTGTTCGTCTAACGTTATACATATTTGTGTCGGGCTCGAAGTTTGTTTGACATCACTCAGTCTCTGGATAATGGCGTCTGTTGACATGCACCATGACTGGCAATTGAATCGAATAAAGTTGGTAATAATGTTGTCAGAGTGAGAGAATGACTAGAAGGTAAATTTTAGAACAGAATTATCTTATATTGTTTGAGATAAGTGCCATCAATTTATACTGATTTAAGCTGGAATCGGGGGTTGGGTGATGGATTCCCCCACAAAACGTGTCGCAAGTTTGTTTAAAGGCCACTAAATTTCTATCAACATGACCAATAAGTCGTTATATGCTTCATTTTCGTTATACTGGTATCATGGAATTTTCTAAATGGCATTGATACCATGTAGCAAAATCCGGCTACATTGATACCGTGAGGGCGACTTCGATTCGTACCCGAGTACGTACTCGAGTTACTTGAGTTTCAATCGAACGACCATAGTTACTACTCAAAATACGTCATATGACCTTATGAACTCTACCCAAGCTAACCCAGCCATACAATAGGATTACTAGAGTTTCGATATGGCGTCGTCGAAAGAAAAACCCGAACGTAGGAATTATTTTTTACTAAATATTATGTTTAGCATCGCTTATCCTTAAAAGCAAACTTCGAAACGCACTTTCTACATGAACGCTTTATAATTTATATGAATATATGTTTATTTGATAAGATTTTTCAGGCTTACTGCCCGATAACAGCAGAGACATAAATTCAAATTCGAAACCAACAAAGTTCAGAGCTGAAAAGAAAAACATTTCAACTGCAGCAAAAGCTATAGAAAAAATTAACTCAACAGATGATGTCAAAATGGACCTATAGATTCAACCGCCTTTTAAAACTCATAGAGGAAATTTATTTTATTTTCGCTACCCTTCAAACTCATATGAGTTCGCTTGAAAACCACATGTTTGTGTAAACATCCGGTCATGTGATGTCAACCAAGAGTTAATACTCGGGTATGAATCGAAGTCGCCCTGAGTGGTACCTAGGTTTGAGCAGGGTCCACCTATATATATACGGCCCTGGTTTGAGGGGAAAACCAAATCCTGTCACATTGATGCCATGACGGTCCCTTGGCAAGAAGGTTTAAAGTCTAGACATACTCTAAAAATGGCGTGAACTCCAAACAAGAACCTTTCACTCTCTCTTTTACTTCGGCCCTGAGGCTCGTTTATGTGTAAAAAAAAAATCTCAGTCCTACTTTGATAAAATTATATGATGACAATATCAGTTTAAAAATACAGGGATGTCGGTCGCCGCCACAATAATTTTGAAAAAAAAATGAATTTTAAAGTAGGTCTACAGTCGCACTACGTTATTTACGAATAGTAAAACCGGAACAACACTTCCTTTTTCCGATATGTGATTTTTTAACTATATTGGTTTGACTTTTAGTCAGCGTTTTAAATATCCGGTAACGATTTTGCTCCAAGTCGCTCGCGTCAACAAACGTACAAACACTGAGTGATTCTATAGTTTAAGGATAAATTAATTATAAAGAGAAGAATTGGAACAACTTTCGGATGACAGAGAAAAAATTAGGTAATAGAACAACATTTCTGTGAATGATATATTATGCCCTGCTGATAACATGGACTACGAACATGCTAATTCAGTACATGAAAGTCAGGGTGACTATTGTCGGTGACCAAGTTACAACTAATAGTGATAATTACTACCCGATTTAACTTAGACAAATTTAATTTATTTTTTTCATCAAAAATTACAAAATTTACTTTGAATATATAACAGTGTATTATTTAAAATTGGAATTATTTTGATTATTGGAATTTAGGGTTTTCAAGAAAAAATCCCTTAGTTAGACTAACTTAGACAACT
>NW_026929989.1:0-10832 GCF_032062105.1 Saccostrea cuccullata
TTTTTTCCCCAGCGAAACATTGTAAGTTGCTTCTCTTACAAGGTTTTTTCTTGTAAATCTTTAGTATGTGGTTTTTGCCTCGACTCAAGGTTACGTTTTCTAGTCCGTAGCTCCAAGGGAAGACTTATTCGTTGCTTTGCAACAGCTGGTCTAGTTTTCACACTGTCTCTTTCCTTGTCTTTAAACTCTGGATCTTGTCTCTTGTTTCTCTTACTGTCTCTTTCCTGGACTTTAAACTCTGGATCCTGTCTCTTATTTCTCTTACTGTCTCTTTCCTTGTCTTTAAATTCTGGATCTTGTCTCTTGTTTCTCTTGCTGTCTCTTTCTTTTCCTTTGTACTCTGAATCTTGTCTCTTAAAGCTTGTTTCTCATACTGTATCTTTCCTTGTCTTTAAACTCTGAATGTGTCGTGTTTCTCTTGCTGTCCCTTTCTCTTCCTTTAAACTCTGGATCCTATCTCTTTTTTCTCATATATTCTCATGTACTCCTTTTTATCTTTCTTTACCTCTGTTGTTTTTAAGTGACCAGTATTACTACCAACAGATTGTTTGTTGAGGAAACAGTTGTTGTTGACTGATCTAATCTATAATTTTATGTACACTTTGATTATTGCTAGGGAAGCTATGAATAAGTGTATGAAATGCAACAGGCATTACTACAAATTCAGTTGAAAATTCAATGTGCATACCTTAAATTCAAAGAAACCCTAACAAATCATCTAAGCAGCAACAGTGTCTCATCAAAGATTTTCCATCACTTAAGACAAACCATTTTCCCCATGAGAATGCCAGTCAAAACAAGATGTTTTTGTAAAACACTGATCCCCCCGTATGGCAACATAGCAAAGAATAAGCTTTTCTTAAATGCAAATTTTTCTTAATTGGTACCAAAAGTAGGGTATTCTCACTGGAAAACAATTGTGAAATTTTAAAATAAGCTAATGTTAAAGTTTTTTAAAATTTTCAAAAATCTCCCAAAGGGCCCAAAGGGCAAAAGGTCAATGTAATTAGTATCAAATGAAAGGTCTTGCCACATAAAATACTTTTTTGGAGCATGAAACCCTAGCCTTAATGTTCAGAAGGTTGGCAAAATTAATTTTTTAAAAAGTATAAACTCAAAATAAGGGCAAAGTTATTGTTATCAAATGAAGGTTTGTCATAATGATCAAATATGTAAAGTATGAAAGCACTAGCCCTAACTCTTTAAAAGTTATGGTCAAGGTTTGCTTTTTAAAGTAGGTAATCTCAAAGGTCAAGGTCAAAGGGGAAAGTTCATGATATCCAATAAAGGGTCTTCTCACAAGAATTACATGTTGAAGATGAAAGCCCTATCCTTTACCGTTCAAAAGTTATGGCCAAGGTTAAAGTTTTTTCACAAGTACGGAAATTACAAGGTCAAGGTAAAGGGTCAAAACTGTTGTTACCTAGTGAAAGGCCCTTTTAAACAAACATTATATATGTGAAGATAAATGTCCTGGTGTCTCTATTAAAAAGATATGGCCCAAGTAAAATTTTAAAATTTTTATGTAAATGTGGGTCAAACTCCATGGTAAGGTCAAAAGGTCAAATTTGGTGGTACACGAAGAAAGGTCTTGTCAAAAGGATCAAATATGTAAAGTATGAAAGCACTGGCCCTAACTCTTTAAAAGTTGTTGTCAAGATTTGCTTTTTTAAAGTAGGTCAATCTCAAAGGTCAAGGTCAAAGGGTAAAGTTCTTGGTATCCAATGAAAGTTCTTCTCAAAAGGGAACATGTATGAAGTATGAAAGCTCCATCCTTTACCGTACAAAAGTTATGGCTAAGGTTAAAGTTTTTTCACAAGTAAGGAAATTCAAGGTCAAGGTCAAAGGGTCAAATTTTTTGGGTATAGTGAAAGGTCTTCTAACAAACATTACATATGTAAAGTATAAGTGTCCTGGTGTTTACTGTTCAAAAATATGGCCAAAGTAAAATTTTAAAATTTTCATGTAAAAGTGGGTAAACTCCAAGGTCAAGGTCAAAAGGTCAAATTTGGTGGTACCCAAAGAAAGGTCTTGTCACAAGGAATACACATATGAAATATGAAAGTCATAGCTCCACTAAATCAAAAGTTATGGGCAAGGTTAAAGTTTTTGCGGACAAACAGAAAAACAGAGAGACGAGAGACAGACAACAGACAGACAGACAGACACGACAAAAACTATAGGGAAACTTTTTTGGGGGCAAAAAAAAAAAAAATCTTGTCTGAAGCTTTGTACAGTGCTGAACATATGAGCCAATCATTATTAATACATATCTAGATAATCCCAATGCCTGTTGCAACTTTAGTAAGTTTGAATTTGATTTTTGTTATCATCTGTAACTAATAACCCAAACAATGTATCAAACTTATCAACCATGTGGTGATATTCACCAGATTGAATATGAATTGGTTACTCATCAAACATCAGTAATCTACTTTTCAGTTTTCCAGCACTCTGAAGATTCTTCACAACTGTGTTGTACAAATTATCTCCCTTGAGCAGAGTTTGATCTAAAAAGGAACTAGTAAATGAAAAATTTTCATATGAATTTGACAACATCATAAGTGAATTGCATGTACACTGATTCCTCTTGAAAATGATGAAAACCTCATGCCTCCCTGATGGAAAGCTAGACCCAAACACAATTATTGAATTCTGATGCATACAATTACCTTGTAGTGCAGGGATGTTTTTTTGGAATATTGTTCATTGTAAATTGAGTAATATTCTGAGTTTTAATCTGAGATATATTCTGAGTAAGCAACTGAGATGAATTCTAGTAATAATCTGAGATAAATTCTTAAAAGTGGTCTAGGGAGAGCCGCAGACCACTGTCACAGGGGTGGTAGAGATCACCACTGCCGGTACAGATGTCATAGGTGTTAGGAGTGGCCTACACCCAGAGGCACAGATGGTTGGACGAGGCCAACATCTGTGGGGCACTTATCACCCACATCTGCCTTACATGCATTCTTCTTCTTTACAGCAGCTTTCTTCCAGCTCTTCTTCCTAGGCATTCTGTGATCTACAAAAAATACAAGAACGTTATAATCCATTTTATAAAAGATTGATGAGTAGCCTATACTTGATACATACACACATTCTCAAATTAATAATGCTGCCATCACTGACACTTTCAAAATTACATGTAAAACATATGCCCAAAATCTACTGAAAGAGGTTGCTTTGGACAGACTGAATATACTAGGTCCCGTGTTGCAGTACGTGTTGGCGTGAAAAAATCTCTCCCCGCTAATGGCCCAAGTGCTGCGTACAGGACAAAATTTGCAGCTCTCCACCGGCAAGTGGTGGCATCTTCATATTAGTGAAAAATTCTAGAGAGGGACGTTAAACAATATACAATCATTTAAAAAGGGATGTAACTTACATGTAATTGGTAAATCGTTTTTTACATAAAAATTACCTTTCAGATGTGTCACACATTTCCAGAAACTATATGTTCTATATACACTGTAAATGTATCCAACATTTACTGCAAACAGTTTTAATGCAATCATCCAAATTACACACATGTCCCTAACTATTGTGTTATTTGTAAAAATTTACAATTTTTTTTTGTTTTAATTTTTATGAAAAAAAAGCTCTCCTGTTTTGAACTTATAATAACAAAGATGCTTGGATTTCATAAAAGTTACTGTTTCTTAAAAGTGCATCATAACTCAATATCAGAAATTCAGAATCAACACAAAGATTATCATATTGCATAATCCACACCAAAAAAGTTTTGTCACAAGTAGTGCACAATGACATGAAAAGAAAAATATGTGAGTGCAAATATGGTCCAATAAACAAGAAATTTACATTGATTTATCAACCAAAGTCTCTGTCGAGACTGAAGCTCTACTTGTTTATACTTAAAGCAAAGGAGGAGAAAAGTAAGTAAGCAGTTGGGCATTGAAACCTTACATCAGCAATGAATAGACAAATGATCTTTGATTAAGTCTCTTTATAATCTTAGTGTAGTCAACTTGTGTGCCACATTATATTTATAATCAGACTAAAACTGTATTTGGAGTAGCATTTTGAGAGTATTTAACAGAAATTTCTATTTTTAGTAACCAAGGCAATAATGTACATGAGGTAATAAAGCTATGAAACACTATGCGCCCACGGGAACAAATTAAAAAGCTATTTTTACATATTGATTACAGTCAAGGTCACAAGGCCATTGACCTTGGTGTCATTTGAAAGCACTTTATTAGTGAAGTATGCATACCAAATATAAAGTCTTTATGGTTTAAAAATTATAGCCAAAGTTCGAAAAATCTATTTTTGGCAAATAGGGCACAGTTCAGGTACAAGGTCATTTTCCTTGGTGTCAGTTGAAAGTGTTTAATTTGTGAAGTATACATTACAAATATGAAGTCTTTATCTCTCATGGTTCAAAAGTTATGGCGAAAGTTGATAAAGCTATTTTTAGCATAAAGGTCATAGTCAAGGTCAAAAGGTCATTGACTTTGAGATAAATTGAAAATGCTTCATTAGTGGAGTAGGCATACCAAATATGAAGTCTCTTTCTCTCACGGTTCAAAAGTTATGGCAAAGGTTAATGTTGACAACAGACAGATAAACAACAACGACGACAGGACAAAAACAATATGCGCCCCAAAAAATTTGGGCGCATTAAAATATTAATATAGTTTCTATGTATTCTACAAATGTATCCTACCATACAGCTTCCTCAGGCTAGAATGTGTTAAAATTTCAAGTACCTGCAATGAATACTTGCTAGAAAACGGCAATGAAAATTTAATATGAAACGGACAGAGGCAAGACAAACAGGAAGTAAACATCCATTTTGAATCGGAAATGTATCCCACCTAATGGCATGAAGGGGGGAAGATTGTGTTAAGATTCATAAACCCTCTGCTTACTCATATGAAATGTTGCTTTAATGCTCATGATTTTTCAACAGAAATATGTGTAATGAGTAAAATACATACGATTATATCGTGGCTTGGGGGGAAATTTGGCCAATAAAGACATTTCAACTTGACAAATTTAGAAAGGAATAATAGACATTTATAACATTAACAGTTACCTCTCTCTAATCAGAGTATCAATGCAATGCGATTAGAAAATACAAGTACATGAAAACAAAGTCTTTGAAGAGTTTTCTTTATAATATCCTGATTTTGTAAATCCCCGCAGTTATACCAGGATTTTAAGATTTTTGAAATATATCATGATAAAACTCCATCTACAACAGACCACAGCAATAACGGTTAAATTCTCCACCTTATGCATTAAGATTTACCATTATTCGATTACGTCTACCCCCATTAAACTGTCAAAACTAATCTACCAATTTTTTACGTTTTCCGTGGAAATATACAAGTAAGCAGCGGTTGGCATCCCTGTCGTGGCCTCATCTCAAAATTCTTAAGGAAGTTTGGATAAAAAAAAGGTTTTTTTTTTCATCTTCATTTTTTGTTATTGTTTAGTCTCTTGATTATATAAAATAAATAAAACAATAATTAACAACACAAACATCTTATTTTTTAATTCTACTAGTATCTTTTTTTTTAATTACATTTTAGCCGGAACCTTATAGTGATATTCTTTGCAGTTACACAAAATCACATGCATATATGTATTATATATGTAATTTTTTTTTTCTAAACTTTTACAAACAAGTTGTACTACTACTTTTATAGACAATAAGTTATCCGGATCCTTTATTAACATACAGTTCTGAAATTTTCAGGAAACGACTGGTAGAACTACAGGGATGCGTTGATTTACCCAAATGGACCCAAATGGAAACTAAAATGGACCCAAATGGAAATAAAATGGACCCAAATGGTTTTTAAAAATATATTATATGATTCTAATTTTACTTATTTAAAACATAGAAAAAAAAAAATGAAATTAAAACAAAAAAAGAATATCTTAATATCACTATTTTCTTAAATTGTATTTTTAAAAATGCGATTTACTTCTATTTAATAACTATTGAATATAACTGAATACAAAACTGAAATATTTGATAGTTTCTCTAACCGTAGGAACGGATGGGAGGGGGAGGAGGCCATGCCCTCCACCCCCTCCCCCTTACCCCCCAAAAAATTTTGTCGGTATATAAAATACTTTCAAAACTTCATGTTTCAAAATACAGTATTAGAGATTAATAATAAAAAAAAACATTTGTAACTGTAAGTTTTTTTTTTCATCATTTTAAATAAGTATTAAAATACGATAATACATATTTCATATTCCATTTGATTTCCATTTGGGTCCCTTTGTGTTTCCATTTGGGTCCATTTGTGTTCCATTTGGGTCCATTCGTTTCCATTTGGGTAAATCAACGCACCGGGAGAACTACAGTAATACAGGAGTTGCACGAATGTTGTGAACAAACTAAAACGTTTCCTTCCACTAAGTATATAAAATAAATAGATAATATTTTTTTTTAATCTTGTTACACTAATAAAATGGACATGTAACAGTGACTTGTTCTCCTTGTGACTTTTCTCCAAGAGACTTTATAAACAGTAAACTGCGCAGTATTATGTTGCCCGAAACACTGTGCAATAAATGCTGCATGAATAAATATACTAAACGTTGTAATTATTCCGATAAATTATACACTTTTAAACCTTACATAATGAAACCAACAATCAGCAATGATCAATGGATATTTTTGTTTCCGTTCCGCGTTTTACAAAACTTTAAACACTTACATCAAATATGGCGAGTGAGCCTTTTCAGAAATTGGAAACCCCGGCCCCATAAAAAAAAATTAAAGAAACTGGCCCTCTGTTGATTTTATTACTGACGTACACAAACTATACAAAATTGATTCTGCATTTAATAATGCAGAATCACTAAGTACATGAGGGTGCCCTATAAACTATAACCAATAATTGCTTTGCTGTCCTTGAGAAGAAGATTTTTTAAAAATTTTCCCCATATACTCCTATGTAAAAATTTGATGGCCATTTCCCCCCTACCCCCCGGGGGCATGATTTATACAAACTTTAAAACATTACCTGAGGATGCTTATACGAGTTTTCCCGTTTCTTGGCCCAGTGGTTCTTGAGAAGAAGATTTTTTTAAAAAAGCCAATAATTTTTTTCTAATTCAAATTATTCCCCCCCCGGGAAAAGGGCCTGGCCCTTCATTTGAACAAACTTGAATCCCCATCACCCAAGGATTCTTTGTACCCAGTTTGCTTGAAATTGGCCCCGTGGTTCTTGAGAAGAAGATGAAAATGTGAAAAGTTTACGACAACAACAAAAACACAACGACGGACAAATTTTGATCAGAAAAGCTCACTTAGCCTTGGCTAGGGAGCTAAAAAAGGAAATCGGACAAATCTGATGACCGGAAGTGAATTTTGAAAAAACGAAAAAAATTCTGCGCGTTTTTTATTTGTTCATCCCCGAAAATTTCAAGAAAATCCGCCCCGCCATCTCGAGAAATCTGTCTTACAAAAAAGGGGGAAAAATTAAAAATAACTAGAAACTCTTGTTGCTTCAGCAACGAAGGTTTCCGTTCCCCTTTATTTATCTGCATGAATGAGCTTTCATCTATGTTAAAAAAGGCGTATAATATTTTAAATGATTTCAAAAAAACAAACGACCAGGAGAATTTACCAAGATTCTTTTTTTTACTTTGAAATTATAGTCTTAATAACAAGTACAAAAATCATTTTCTTTTTTTTTTATCACTTTTTGTGACGACAGGAAGTGACGGCGGGCGCATGTAACCCTATATTTGTTGCCCTATATTCATGGTATATTATTCATATAAGTTTATGTTTTGATCTATTTCAGTTTAAGAGATCTCGTAATATTATCTTCTCATTTTAGGACAGGAAATCACGTGCCCGGGGAAAAAATTTTTTGAAAAGATATTTGGGGTTACTGTAGACATTTCAGTCTGAATAACATGTCCAAAAGTCATTTCAAATGCTCTTTTTATCAAAAAAAATATTTATGGGATAGTATGTTTTAAATTTATCATTTTTCTTTCATAACCTGAAGTTGTCGTTTTGTTTCCAGTGGGATTGACATATTTCAAAACTACAAATAAGATGCTATAATGTATTCTAAGAAAGATTCCATAAGAAAAGTTAAATTTTAGATTTAATTCTTCACTTCCTGTGACAACCGGGTGAGGAAAATGTTAACCCATATGGATTTCCCTACTCGTAAGATCTATCACTCCTATAAGTTTTGTTTCTCTCTTATCGTTTACAAGATCTAGCTATGATAACTTCTCATTTTGATGACAGGAAATCACGCAACCAAATAATTTTACAAATATATTTGACGTTACTGTAAACAATTGCAGTCTGAATAACATATCCAAAAATCATTACAAATACTTTATCTACAAAAAATATTTATGGGAAAAAAAAATTTTCCAAATTACAGTAAAAAACGGTTAGTACGAACACGGATATTGCAAATTCACGGATGCAGCGAAGTAAACTTGGCCCCCCTAGTAATAAATTAAATTACTTTCTTATACGGTTATAACGAATTACGGATATAGCGAAGTGATTTCAAAGGTCCCAGCGACTTCGTTATAAACGAGTTTTGCTGTATGTAGTTTTTTTTTTTACAACTGGAAGTTGTAGTTTTTGTTTCCGGTGGTACTGACATATTTCGAAACTAAAAAAAATGCTATAATGGATGCAAAAAAAGTTTATAAAGAAAAGTTGACTTTTTTGATTTGTTTGATCACTTTTTTTAACAAACCCGGGAAATGACGGCTACAATCTTATCCCAAATGGTTTTCCTCTATAAGATCTACAAATCCTATAAGTTTGGTGTCTTAATCTCTTACCGTTTACGAGATCTAGCTATGTTAATTTCTCATTTTGAGAACAAAAATCACGCGACCGGAAGTGAATTTTATAAATATATTTGACATTATTGTAGACAGTTGCAGTCTGAATAACTGCAAAAAATCATTACAGATACTTTATATATAAAAGACATTCATGGGAAAGAAAAATACTCAGATTATGAGTTTTTCTCTTTTAACCGGAAGTTGTCGTTTTTGTTTGGGGGACTATGTATTTTGAAACTACAAATAAGATGCTAAAATGTGATGCAAAGAAAGTTTCATAAAAGAAAAGTTGAAAATTTCGATTTCTTTGATTACTTTCTGTGACGACCGGAAGTGATGCCGGACAATGTTAACCCATTGAGCTTGCCTACTTATTAAGATCTATTATTCATATAAGTTTGGTGCCCTGAATCTCTTACCGTTTCTGAGATATGACTATGACAAAATATTTCTGAAAAAGAAAAACGGAAATCGGACAAATCTGACGACCAGAAGTGAAGTTTGAAAAGACGAAAAAATGTCTGAGCGTATTTCATTCTGCACCATCCCTTGAAATTTGAAGAAAATCCGTCCAGCCATCCTAGAAATCCGTCTTACAACAAAAAGGGGGGGGGATAATAATAAAAAGAAATAGTACAACCACTATAAGGTCTTCTGTCTGAAACGGAAGACCTTAATAAAAAGAAACAGTACAATCACTATCAGGTCTTCCGTCTGAAACGGAAGACATTAAAAAGAAACAGTACAATCACTATAAGGTCTTCCGTCTGAAACGGAAGACCTTAATAAGAAACAGAGTAAAACAATATTTTCCCCCAACTTCTTTTGGGGGAACATAAATATAAAGAAAGAACTAGATTAAATATTCCTAGCAATATCATAACGGAAAATACTCTTCGAGTAAAAGTATGTGAAGCTAAAGTTCCAAGATATTAAATTTAATACATGTGCAGATTTGCAGAATTATCTTCTAAATATCCTTCCACCACAAAAAATTCCCTCATAAATCTTGCTTCGTTGTAGCTTTTTGAGCAGTTTTTTCGTTTAATGTTAAAACATTCTCATTGTTGAATTTAAATATGTTTTAAAAATTGAATTTTAATGAATAGTTTTAAAGCAAGAGGATCTGCGTGAACTTTTCTAAAAAGCCTTAAAAATAAAAAAGGGAATGGTGAAACAATGAATGACTGTAGGAGGGACTAAGAAAAAAAAGAAAAAAAAAACTCAGAAGGGAGCGGAAATGTTGATTAAAATAAGAAAAAGAAGAAAACCTATAGGGAGAGTACTGTTAGCCCGAGGGGGATCTAGTAGAAACAAAACAAGGAGGAGGTATGGCCAAGAAAAAAAAACGTCCTTTAGATGTGTTTGACTGAGAGAGAGTATAATAGTACCGTAGAATCCCAAAAGACCTTCATTTTGTGAAACCTCTGTCTTTAGTCAACACATCATGTAACAGCCCTGTAGTATAAGGCGTCCGGACAGCCCGGAAGTGACGTCATAACCGGAAGTGGGCTAACCGGAAGTACCTGGAATTGGTCTAGTGGAAGCGGAAGTGGGCCCTAGCGGAAGCGGAAGAGGTTTAACCCTAAGTGGTCTAGCTGAAGCGGAAGTGGGTCCTAGCGGAAGCGGAAGTGGTTTATCCTGAAGTGGCCTAGCCGGAAGCAGGTTGGATAACCTGGTCAATATCTCGGACATTATGCAAATGAGATAAAAAATGGTGGATTCTGATTGGCTGGGAGGATAAGGGGGTCAACTCAGTACAATCCTTGGGGGGTGGGGGATAGGTGGGTCAATTCATTACATATAGCCCCTAAATACGGGGTGTTAACACTGTGTTTACATCACACTATACACTGCTACTACGATTCACAACGCTGCTACTACGATTTTGGCAGCGACTCAAAAAAAATGTCATTATGACGTCACGCATTCATTCACAGTCTAACAGCCTAGCCTATTCAGTTCAAACTGGTTTTTTTACTGAAAGACAATAACAAAACCTGGATTTT
>NW_026929990.1:0-10923 GCF_032062105.1 Saccostrea cuccullata
CGCTCAATTAATCCTTGCGATAGCATTGCAGAGGTACCTCTTCATCTGCCGTCCATTTGGCCAGCAAATGACAAAGAGATTGTGCAGAATATCTCTTTTATTTGTATTTCTGACCTCATTTGGACATTCGGTTCCATCACTGACATTAGTTGGAAAAGAATTTCAACGGAATAGAAACGCATATAATATCTCTCAGCATTTTGTTCGATGTGAAATTGTTGATTTTAGTACGAAAGGAGTTAAAGAGATGATTTCGTACTTAGGAATTACACTTCTGTTAAGCTTAGTTATTATTTGTGTTACCTCTGCCCTTTACATCCCAGTAATTAGAGCTTTGTATAGAACACTCTCACCTGCAGAACCAAGAAATCATAAAGATCGTGATAACGATACCAGTACTCGGTCTGCAGAAAGACGCATCTCTGATGTTGAGAAAAGCGCTAAGGGAAAGCTTCCGAAAACATATATGAGAAGCAACAACAACTCAATTGCTGACAGGAACCGGAAGTTGAAAGTGAGACAGAGAATTAGTGTCATGTTTCTCGTCATCATTATTGTTTACGTAGTTTCGTATCTGACGTCACTTGGTACCCACATCTTCATTTTTATAGAAAGCAGAGCACTATCATTTACAGGTTATAAGTTAAATATTTTATACTTGTGTCTCCGTCTTAATCTTTTGAACCATATTGCTAATCCATACATTTACTGGATTTTTGACATCAAATTCAGACAGGAACTGCGAAGGTTATGCTGCCGTTAATTCAAATATTTTAGTTTTTGGATTTAAAACTGATCTTTTTTGTTGAATTAATTTGTGTCATTGTGCGTTTCCTACAAAACGTAAAGTTTGGTTCTTACTATTATTACATTAACATTTGCAAAAATATATTTGATTAGGTTTCCGTCTAGAATTTATATTTAAAAAATGAGTAACAGAAATTATGCTTTTTTCTTTAAACTCTATTCGAAATTAATTTAATATTTAATCAAACTTGAAAGGCCACACATGCGCTTATTTATTTTAAACCTTGTTCTTCCATTTTCGGTTGTACGAAATGAACCTTTGTACTATTAATATTATGAGTGACAACTTGTATAATATGTTTTGTATTTAAAAGATAAACATGCATTGTTTATGCACTAATAAAGTGACTTGTTTAGAGAGATGGTGTTTTGTGAACTCTACAGGACGTAGCTTTATTAAGTAGGTCAAGCGGATGCATCATACACTTGAAAACGAAAGAACTTTATGCGGTATATTGCATATACTTGCCCCCACAAAAGTCAAAATTTGAAAACTTCCTAAAATGTGCTGAATTCAATTAATTGTATGAGAAATATAAATCAACAGAACATATTATTGTTTCAAAGCAGTTTATTCACAGTTTATGTTTTTATGACATCACAAACTAGTCCGATTTTATATCCTTTTTCAGAAAGAGGACAAAATGGACACAATTTCAACAATTTTAGCTTTAAAATTTATAGAGCGCAAGTTTGTTCAGGAACAATATTTACATATTTCATTGATATTATCATTTACACATTATATCAAAATATTGATCCTGAACACACATGCGCTCGGTAACTTTTACTCAAAATATCGACGAAATAAGTACATTTTTTCTGTAGAATTCATAAAAAACTGAAATTTACGTCATGATTGTGACGTCATTACGTACATATTACGTCATTACTTATGAAAATATTCAGTGCTTTGAAGTCAGCATATACTCCCCTGTTTAAGAACTTAATTAAATATACCTCCATCAAAGTTTGATTTGGGGGACAAATATTGGTTATTACCGAATAATGTTCTTTAATAAAAATGACCTTAACCTCTTAATATCTGATCACGGGAAGTATATGTTTGTATAAATTTAGAGAATTTAAATCTTGTGACCATATTTTCGTCTGCTGTTTACAAATTAAAAGAAAATATAGCAATACCAAAAAAAGGGATTGGAAAGGAAAAGAGATTGGGTAAGATGTCAAAAACATTGTCGTGGATTTAATGCAGAATAAGCCAGATAAATGAAATATTACAATTACCTAAATCAATGATAATTGACGTTTGTCGAAAATTTTATGACACGGAAGCTGTTGAAAATAACCCCAGAAGCGCCATGTGAAAAAAGTTGGAGAGGAATGTGAAAACAAATCTCAGATGTTCACTTTCTGATTTATCGGTAAGGTTTAACAAGGGCTACGGTGACGGTAAAACGCAAGAGAAATGACAATAATTTTTTTAAAAACAGAGGTGTCTCAATATTTCATGAAAGTTTTTTCCCCTTTTTATATCAAATATATTAAGATTTTTAAAAATGGAGTAAACATATTTTAAACATGTCAAACCAAAACTTACATTTTAAGAATGTGTAAGATTCTGGGGAAAGCACATGAATCTAAACTTGTGAATGAAAGATACAGGACATTATATTATATCAAAAATCTGTAAATCAGTAAAAAAAAAAATTAGTCTTGTAAGCTATCTTATTTTGAACGAAATTAATATGAATAACCAAAAAAAACAATGGAAAATGTTTTAATATAAAGACTGTGTTTTGATATGATGAGTGGTTATCAAGCCTATTACTCGTAAGGCAGGGTACCGAGCCTCAAAGATGCTGATTTTTGGGAGTTGAACTACCGGTATAATCAATCTCCCATGGTCATCACGCATTTAACATGCGCAGTAATTTGCGTTGATTATATAGAGCTGAAAGCGAGGCTACTGTGTCGACTAATTTACTCCGATGATATTCAACAGGAAACATGCATAAACATCCGTCACAAATAGTTCATGTCATATTCTCCTGAATTGATCTAATTTTTATAATTTGTAATGTAAGTAAATGTAATGAAAATAATCTTATTTTGAATATTAGATTTCGTTCAAAGAAAAACTAAATTCTAAAGAACCTCAAAAGTTTTTCGTAATGGAACTCGTTTTTAGTGTAGCGTCATACACTGAAAGAGATACGAACGACAACTCTACATACTGACGGCAAGCGGTAAATCTAGGCTTCCCTACGCCCGATGGTTCCGGATTTTGGATTTATAGCAATTTTTTCATACATTATCTTGGTTCAAATGAATTCATTAATGCATAAAAACTTTTTAATGGAAATGGGAACTGATACATATCATAGTTGTATTTAAAAATCAGGATGTTTTTATTATTATCTTTAAATTATTAGGTTTAAAATTTCAAGAAGAGTGGGGTGTGTGCCAATTGAAGCCTTTAAGTTTTGATGTGAAGTATCTGACAAACTTTTAAGAACTGTAATTTGTATCAAAAAGATTTTATAGAGAGTCTGTTGGTGTTCCATATGATACACAGACATACACAGTGATGAACACAAGGCATTCTACAACTATGTGAAGAGACAAAAATGATGTTGAACCATAACTTCCTTAGAAAATATTCGTAATTGATATTAAATAAGCAGTATCACCTGCCAAAAAGATGTAAATCTAGTACTCTGTTAAAAAAGATAAAACCAAAAACGGACATAGATGTTTTCGTAAAATCGACATTAAAACATCAAAATGAAGTAATTTTTTTTCATAAAAGGAAAACCTTATTTACATACAAGATAATTTTACGCACACAAACTCAAATATACCACTGTTTTATGCTTGGTCATTAAATATTTGTTTTTAACTTTTTTTTCTTCACCATAAAAAAAAAGATTGACGTATTCCATGTATAACGTTCGTGTAATTGAAATACATTTATATTCACAGAGAAGTCTTGTCTTATATAACAAACCTGTTAGCTCTTAAAAGGATGCTGTGTGAAAATCCACATTTGATCAACATTGATATAATTCCTGTGAAACTGAAATTTTCATAACACATGGGTAAAGGTGCCAAGGAAAAATAAATTACATATTTGAAGATAAACTAGAGGTACTGTGAGCAGTGAATTATATAAATGAACGACCGCCTTTAATATGAATATAATGGCAGTGTCCATTTTGCAATAGGAAACCCAAAATATGTGTATGATGAAAAAGTAATAGAAGGTACACAACGGCAATATGTAATAAAGATTCTATGAAAATTTCCTTCAGTGGTGTAAGAGGAGTTGCGGATAAGAGATGGGTATATACCTAAAGCGTAACTAACAGATGGACGGATATACCGATCAATAAATACCCTCTCACTTTTCAAGCAGGGGGTTAAAAAAGGACTAATGTAGGCTGGCAAGCATTATGTCCCTTGCATTTTTTTCTTTGCTTTTCAATGTATCTGAATGTCTTTCTCAAGATTGTTACAACACAAAAAATCTGAAACAGTTGTCTGTATTTGAAATAATATTGTTCACTCAGTTAACCTTCGGATCAAAGATTTTATTTAACACCATGTTCAACTCCCTTGAGTGCTTTCAGTACTTTTATTTTAAAATGGTCGGCCACGGAAACCCGTATTTTCGGGGAACACTCATGATCTGTGCTGTTTGCTTCTGAAGTTACATGTACATGTCCGCTGATAGCTTCCTTAAACAGGAAGGAAACATATTTCAATGATAAATTTCCTTTAAATTTCATTTTAAATTGATCCACTCAGCGTTTGGAGAAAGCAGGGATTTTTTTTACTTGGAATTTGAACATGGCCGAAGCACAGATGTTATCTGCAGAATATTCGGAACAAGTAATGCCTAACACAATTTTAGAACTGACTGCTGCTACCTTTGGAATATTCGGAAACTCTCTTGTCATTTTGTTGTACACAAAATACGTAAAGGACAATTCAAGATCTCGGTATTTTATACCCGTTCTTGCTTTCGTTGATCTTATTGGTACTGCCTCAAACGTAACTCAGTTTTATTTGGATAACACCAGGCGTTACATCTACCCTAGTGTTTTTCTGTGTAAAACCATGCACTTTTTAATCATATTTACTGGAGAATGTTCGGCTCTTGTGATTCTTGCCATTGCAGTGCAAAGATATTTGATTATTTGTCGTCCGTTTGGTAAACAAATGTCCCAAAAGGTGTGCAGAATTACCCTTCTCATTATATTTCTAATTTGTGCCGGCTATGCATCTCTAATTTTGAAGTTTAATGGACTTTATAAACCCAGACAAGTTAATGCTACAAGCAATCTCACTCTTTGCACTACAGACGACGGCACGGACATGTCTAATAGTGTTGTAATACCATACTTAGGAATTTTACTATTTTTTTCTTTTGTAAATATTTTTATCGTGTCCATACTTTACATTCCTGTGATAAAAACCATCTATGGAAGATTTACACCTGGCAGGAGACATCGACCCGATGTCAACATCAATATTGCGTCAAAAGAAACACAGATTTGGCATACAAATAGGAGAGACTCAGTACAGGTTAATGAATCCAACGACGACTCGAAGAAAGGCGAAAACCCGGGACAAAGAGCTAGAAAGAATATCAGTGTCATGTTTCTTGTCATCATTATTGTTTATGTAGTTTCTTATCTGACTTCACTGGTTACACACATCCACTATTTTGCAAGTACAGAAGAAATTAAGGGGTACAAGATAAATATATACGTTCTCTGTATCCGTTTTCAACTATTAAATCATATTGCAAATCCGTATATTTATTGGATTTTTGACATCAAATTCAGAAATGAACTTCGAAGATTTTGCTGCAGAAATATTTTCAGGAAATAATTTCTTCAAACACAATAAAACAACTCTACAATTTCTTTTTTCGATTCAGCATTTCACATGTTTCAGAAGGGGTTTGAGCAAGAACTTTTCTTTTGCCGTATACATGATAAGCAAAGATACCTGAAATTTGAGACTGTATACTAATTCATAGCATTACTTAAGCAGTAAAATTTATCTTGATTATATTTTTGTGTGATATTATACAAATAAATCTCTTTCATTCGGTCAATCTTTGTAAAACTTTGGTCAGTTATTGTGGCCCCGCCCTACCCCGAAGTGGATTTAAAAAAAAATTCCTATATTTTTCTTTTAAAACGGGGTCATGATTTAAAAAAAAATTCCTATATTTTTCTTTGTAAAATCAGCCATTTGAGCAAACTTGAATCTACATTACCTGAGGATGCTTCCATATAAGTTTCAGCTTTTCTGGCACAGTGGTTCTTGAGAGGAAGATTTTTAAAGAATTTTCCTATATCTTTCTTTGTAAAACTTTGGTCGGCCATTGTGGCCCCGCCCTATCCCCGGGGGTCATGATTTGAACAAACTTGAATCTACACTACCTGAGGGTGCTTCCATAAAAGTTTCAGCTTTCCTGGCACAGTGTTTCTTGAGAAGAAGATTTTTCAAACATGCCACCAAATTTTTATTAATTCCCAATTATTTCCCCTTGAATGAGGGCGTGGCCATTCATTTTAACAAAACTGATCTCCCTTCACCCAAGGATGCTTTGTGGCAAGTTTGGTTGAAATTGGCCCAGCGGTTCTTGAGAAGAAGTCGAAAATGTGTAAAGTTTACAGACAGACAGACGGACGGACAGGCGAACAGACGGACTACAGACAAAATGTGATCAGAAAAGCTCACTTGAGCCTTCGACTCAGGTGAGCTAAAAAGCACTCTCTACCATCGGCTCATGCATTCACCTCTGTCGTTGGCTCGCGTATATCGCAGTGATAAACACGAGTAGTGCGTTTGTTTTAATTCACAATAATTCAATTTCTATGTTTATGTCTGAGTTTTTAGTTAGATATTTACTAAATAAATCCAGAACCATTAATTTATTTTGAAATAATCCTGCAAATATCACGTTTTAAACGTTATGTCAAAATCTTGACGTGAGACCATTGCAGAGATGTCTGAGAGAGGAACGAACGTCAACTCTGCATGGGAGATTGCTAAAAAAGCCGAAATATCCGCTGGGAATCAAAATAATGTTTACTTCGAGGCGTACAATTGCGATTATTAGCGGAATTTAATTTCAAAAGAATTATTTGTTCATTCCTGTTACATTTCGAAAAGAAAAATTAACTCTACAAAACAAAATTTTATCACACCTATAATATCGGCTTCTTCAGTTTTTGATTGATTAAATTCACGATTTTAGGTTTGAGATAAGTGAAGGATGTGTAGATAACGAACAGTATTCAATCTCAAAGTCCATAAAACAATACAAATAGGAGCAGAGCAAACATGGACCTCTAAAACATCAGAATGATAAGTAGGATGGATGCGTTATGAAAATAAAATTGATTGAGTTTACATCCTAATATTCTCATTTCTTTACAAATTGAAAGTGGCTAATTGTTAAAAAAAATTTTTTTGTTCCGGACAAGCGAAAAAAAAAAGGAAAAAAATAGGGAAAATCCCGAACTTCAGTACCAAAATTTTTTTTCCAAGCACCACCACTTTCCCGATTTTTAACCTATACTAAGAAGTATCTGTGGAAAGTGGGGGGGGGGGGGGCTAAACCTACGAAGATATGTTCAATGGCTCTTCTAAGTATATATTTGGAAAAAAAGTGGGGGGCCCCCCCCCCCCCCCCCCCCGTTCCGACGCCTATGCTTTATACCGATATAGGTAGGTAAATTATTAAACCATCATTTCTTCATCTTCATATTATATTAAGGAATATATGAGGATAACGAAGAGTTTTCAAGCTCAAAAGTCGAGCCATAAAAGAATTCAAAATTAGAGATGAGCAAACACCGATAAAAAACATATTAGAGGAGGGAGACAGGTGCCATAGAGGAGTGAGTATCCCCTGCTAACCGGTCACACCCGCCCTGTGCTCTCTGTCATAATCGACCGGTATACTGTTAGTATAAAAAACGTCAGTCAGCATTTGGCTCAATGATAAATTGTATTTCCTGAAAACATCATTGTATCGACCATAGAATTTACGATATGCGTAAAAAATCAACAGAGAGATATTATAAACCCTGTCTGCAGGTGATGAAGGTATATTGCTGCATAAATACATGTGTAAGGGAAGTCTACGATTGAAAAGTTATTTTGTTTATCATAGAGATTGGTCGTCAGATTACCATTAACGTCCCTTTCAAGTAAAATATCCAAATATAAAGCAGATATGTCTCACTCTGTCGTATATTTTTATCTCAAGCTCACCAGGATATATCGTATTTTTCAAAATCAATTTTTTTAAAGATTCTTTGAATTTTTAAGTATCCACATCTGATTTACACCACTTCTCGATTATATTGTTGCAACGTACTCCTGAGGTTTCTCCTTCACTATTGTTAATATTTCAGTGGAGAAAACAGAAAGAAGATTAGTAGAATATTTACTGGACCCCGCTATGTATCTTTGTTAGTGAGGGTTTTAATGACGTTTTAGAATCTAATAAGATATTAAATAATTCAAATCCATATGGTTTTGAATATTGAAAATAACCACTTGTAAAATCAAATCCAAGTTCCTCTGAAATTCAATTTAAATAATGAACCTTACAAACAAAAACAGTGTTGTTACATGTACCTGATTTATCAACGGGACCAGTTCACTCTGACCGTGTAATCTAATTATTTTTTCACATCTAAAGAACTAAAACAGGAGAATAGCAGATTTAATGCGAGATGTAAACATACATATAACACATTTAATCCATTTTGATAACGTGTCAAGGTCTTAATTTTCATGTTTTGCCCATCGCCTGGTGTAATCTTCCGCAGAATCCATTATATCAATGAAATTATGACGCCAGTTAAAGGATCAGAGTTCTCTAAATTTTGGCCCGTTTACAATAAATTATTTAAAGTCCTCGTTATTTACAATATTTACGTCATCAGTAATTATAATGTCTCCAGCAGGACTATAGTTATAGGGTCAAGAACATGAACAGGAAGAGGAATTGTTTTTCAGATACTCGTTATCCAGGCCATGTATAGGTTTTTTTGTAATTGAAAAGTTTGAAAAATCAAATCTTTTCTAGAGGTCAGGTTTTCGAGGTTCGAGGGAAAAAAAGGTTTTAAGGATTTGATTTCGTGGTTGGAAAATGTTTATTAGTAAAAAAGAAAAATGCATATGAAGGTTTACATTTCGTGAAAATCATAAATTTTTGGGGCTGTCTATACCTCAAAATCAACGAATATTAAACAGGTCGGGTACACTACCTTATATTATTTAATTACCAGTTCCTAAACAGCAAGTCTATTTCCCAGGGCGCAGCAGTTTTATTATACCGATACCATAAATTAGACATTTTTAAAGCCGGTAGCTGCAATTTTATTTTAAACGCAATGCAATTATAAAGAAAATGGAAATAGAGAAACACAAATTTCCATTATTAATGAAATTGAGAGCTTCAAGAAGACAACATAAGACGAAATCAAAACAGCAAAGGAGTGGTGAATTCACAAAGAAAACAAGTATGAATCTACAACCAAATGATAGAATTAACCAGCAAAAGGGGAATGAATATACCAACAAAAGAGTGTGAATTAACCCAGCGAAGGAATGGTAAATCTTAACGCAAGGGAAGGTTGAATCCATCAGAAACCAGAAGTCTCTGTCGAGACTGTAGCTCTACTGGTTTGTACTTATAACAAAGGATGAGAAAACAAGCCATTTTCATCAGACCAAAACTGTAGAAGGAGTAGCGATTTAAAGGAATTTCACAGACATTTCTATTTTTAGTAACAATGGCAACACTGTTCATCGAAATCACAAACTGATACACTATTCTATGTATCTTAGTGTAGTCTACTTGTGTGCCAAGTTATATTGAAATCAGACAAAAACTGTAGAAGGAGTAGCATTTTAAAGGAATTTCACAGAAATTTCTATTTTTAGTAACCATGGCAACACTGTTCATCGAAATCAAAAACTGATGCACTATTCTATGTATCTTAGTGTAGTCTACTTGTGTGCCAAGTAATATTGAAATCAAACAAACGTTTTAAAGGATTTTTGTAACAATGACAACACCATTCGAAATCACAAACTGATGCATTAACTTATGTATCTTAGTGTAGTCTACTTGTGTGCCAAGTTATATTGAAATCAGATCAAAAGTGTAGGAGGAGTAGCGTTATAAAGGAATTTCACAGAAAATTCTATTTTTAGTAACCATGGCAACACCGTTCATTGAAATCAAAAACCGATGCACTATTTTATGTAACTTTGTGTAGTCTACTTGTGTGCCAAATTATATTAAAATCAGACCAAAACTGTAGGAGGAGTAGCGTTTTGAAAAATTGTTTACAGACAGACAGGGAGACAGACGGACGACGGACACCTTACTATCGCATAAGCTCTTCTGGTCTCTGACCAGTAGAGCTAAAAAGAGGTGAATCGAAACAGCGAAGAAGTGTTGAATTTACAAACAAAGGAAGTGTAAATCAAAAGAGTGAATCCACACAGAAAGAATTGGTAAATCCAATTGCAACGGAGTGATGGATCCACAGTTGCAAAAGAGATGTGATACCAATCAAAAATGAGTTTCGGATCTATAAGCAAACGAAAGATGAATCCATTAGCAAATTAAAGGGATAGTGGATTTACTTGTAAAGTACCCAGTTAAAATCCTTGCATTTGCATTACACTGCATTCGTTGCTGGCAACACCTTTAAGTTCTCGACATCAATAATGATATGATTAGGAATTTGAATTAGGATGAAAATCACATTTTTAATTTTATCTTATTTATTAATATTGCGGAAGGGTGTTTTAACAGCTAAAATGATAATAAAAAAAACTAGAAACTCTTGTTGCTACAGCAACAAAGAAGGTCTTCCGTTCTCCTCTATTAATCTGTATGCAGGATGTTTTTTTTTTCTATTTTAAAAAAGACAGACATATATAATAAACTAGTAGACTAACTGTTCAGTGAATAATTATTGGCCTTTCCACCTTTTTAAGTATTTCAATATCATTTGGGCTGAAAAAAAAGAAAAAAAGCAAGAAAATAAATAAAACAGCAAAATTCTCATTTCTGTACTAGGATTTTAGATCGGGCTCGCA
>NW_026929991.1:0-11070 GCF_032062105.1 Saccostrea cuccullata
TGCGTGAAAATCAGGAAGCTTACAATAAGTTCATTACCACAAAAATCCCAAAACTTCTCAAGGCCCTTGGTGTTAGCTCAGATGAGACAGAATCTGATTGATTAAAATAAAATATATTTAACCTTTATCTGGGTCATTACATGAGAATAAAAGTAAAAGAGCTTTGTTCGCCTTAACTTGATTAAACCTCACAAGTGTCTCTCATTTAAATAATTACGATTTTCAATTATGAATGAGTTAAATAACTTATTGGTTACATACTCATTATCAATTGAAAATAGAATTCTGTGAAAGACATAATCATTAATTTATCATGTTAATCATATTTTTAAGTTAAGTTATTGAGAAGTTTCGAAAATAAACATAATATTTTTGGATTAGGTAAACAATTAGCAGTATGCATGTTTATCTAAAAAAATATTGTTCAGAAGACTTAAATACTCTACTGTAAGTTTGCAAGAGGTTTCATAAAAATAAAATTATATAAACCTATTCGAACATATAGTAGAATTGCGATTATCAATTTTAAAAAGAAATGCAATACGTAGTTCTTCGTATATTCTTTAAATTACGCTTTTGACATGTTCCCTCACCTGTAAAGTCCGCAGTCCGTAGTATGTTGTCAGGTGTACGCGATTCCGAAAATGTTCAGTATTCTTATAATTGTTTCACCACTAGTTGGTTATTGGTAAGAGTAAAACTTAAAATTCCTGGTGGTCAGGTGTCGCAATAATTGTACTTCCTCAAATGTCATGATTTCTTGTTATAAATTATTCAAACTTTCATTTTTTTTTCTTTACCTTGTTTTAGAATGTTCTTATTTATTTAAGACGAACATATCTTTTATTTTCCTCATTTACAATATTTTCCAACTCTTTTTGCAATGGTACATGATTTTGCTATTTTGGTATGATTTAGATAACATGAACTTATATATTGAGGAGTATCTAATGACTTTGTAATCATCTAATTTTTATTTTATAAAATGACTCCGATTGGGTAAAACATCTTTAAGTTTGATAACTGCATATCATATTTAGTAAAAGTAAAAAATATTACACTCATTTATTAAATTAACTCCAGTAACTATCCTCCTGCTTCAGTTTTTAGGGTTCTACCGGTAAGGACTCTAGGAGACTGTCGGCTTCTTTAACATCCATCCTTCTGTCTATCTGTTTGTATGTCTGTCCGTCCGTCTGGCTGTCCCTTTGTCCGTGGTCAGTCTGCCCCCTTGGTTCCCTCATATTTTTTATAAACGCTTGCAGGTATTGAGCTGATTTTTAAAAAAATACTGGTAAGTGTATCTTGATGAATTTCAGATCAAGTTTGCTTTTCGCTTTGCTTCTTTCATTTTGGTATTTTTTAATCTTTAGGAGTGTTCTTCAATTTTTTCTAAGCAGTTGCAGATTAAGAGCTTATTTTGGTACTAAGTACAGTGGACCCTCAGAAATCCGGACTCCAGACATCCGGACGCTTAGTTTCCGGACGTTTTTTCATGGGAACGGATTTGTTTAACTTTTTTGGTCTCATTTAACCGGTATTCCACGTTACGAATCCAAACGGTTGTTTTCAAAACAAATTGAATTTTTACGCTATATTCTGATTCATTACGGAAACCCATTGAGGACCTTTTTTAATTCGTTATGATGAATTAAATCTGTTATTTCAGATTTGTTGATTTCGTTATTACAAATTCAAAATTTTTTTAATACGAATTAAACTCATTTTAAAGGATTCTATTTGTTTCCACGAATTAAATTCGTTTAAACGAATTCTAAAATTTGTTATAATGAATTTAATTTGTTAAAACAAAATCTACAAATCGTAATATCGAATTAATAAATATTTTACGATAGGCCCTGATTGTTGAATTTACTCAAACTAATTCGTAATAACAAACATTGGAATTTGTTGAAACTAATTAAATTTGCTGTAACAAACTTACGAATTTATTTCAACGAATTTAAATTTGTTCAAACAAACTTCTGAATACGTTTAAACGAATTCAATTCGTTATCAAAAAAATTACAGAGTTCGCTATAACAAATTCGACAAATTTATTTTAAAATTAAAATCGTTATAACGAATTCCAAGAAATTGTTACAGTGAATTAAATTCGTTATAACAATTTCTACAACTCGTTATATCGAATTTAAAATATTTTTATAGGTCTTAAATGGGATTCCGAAGATTTATTTATCCGAAGGTTAATTTTTTAATTGGTCTGTCAAATCTGCTAAAATTTCATGATCTGGGTATTAATTGCAGTAACAACTTGACAACATTTAAAAAGTAATTTCAGTTATGATAATTAATGTTTTCATATAAACAATGTTTCATCCAATGACAATATACTTTTAAAAAATTTTATTTTAACAAGTATAGTGTGGCACTGACGATTATTACAGTATCAAAACATTTCAAAATATTGATATAAATCAACATTTTATAAAATTGCCAATGGTATAAGACATTATTTCATATTAATCAAGGCAATTCAGGTATCCGATAGTTTCACATATCCGGACAAATGATTTAGAACCAATGCGTCCGGAGGCTCCACTGTATTTGACTCAACTTTTATGGGTTTTAGATCACGTTTTCATTTTGTCCTGCTTCAATGAATTTTGATCGAATCGTGGCATTTTCAATTTTAGATTACACTTACTGGTAGGGAACTAGTATAGCTTATGCAATACAAAATGACAATTCTTTGTCGCGTGTCTCTTCTTTAATTTGATATTGATATTGGTATATAACGTTTGCATCCAGTAATATTAGAATTATTTATCCATTTAGTGTCATGTCAAATAATGAAATTTTTGTCGAAAAATCATAAAAAAGTTTGCTTCTATTAAGGTTCATTAACCCTCTGCTCACTCATATTAAATGTTTCTTTAACTCATGAGTTTTCAAAAGAATTCTGAAAGTTAAGTTAAATTCAAACAATTATAGCATAACTTGCAGGGCAAAATTGGACAAGAACTTCAACTTGACAAATCTATAAAGGGATAATAGAATTTTTTGTCATTAAAAGTTATCTCTCTTATCAAAGTATCAATGTACATTAATTTAGTTGTTACTTTCCCTTATACAACGATACGTTCACTTTCCTAAAGGTATTGTTCCTAGGTAGCCTGGAATGAGGGTTAATGCATTTCTTTGCAAAACCTAAGTAACCATTACAATGCCTTTTGGATAGATTTTATGTTTATGACTAATGCAAAATGTATTGGTATTGATTACCAATTTTAATGATCCTACATTTGAATAATAGGGAGCGTAGTGAGTGTCGAAAAGCAACGCTCGTCACTGCGAGCTCTTAAGGTAGGATTCTTCTCTGGTTCCCGACTACATGGAATATATGTCTTATATATTTAGATGTAAGAGATCTAAAAGACCATATTTTTCTTTCCTCATCACAATTATACAACTTAAAAAAGAATAGGTAAACTTTGTTTGAAAACTAGCAGGGACTATATTTTTGGCGGAATGGTGGCGTATGAAAATATCTTCTTTTCTGCCTCTGAAAATTATTATAGAACTTTGAATTTAGTTATAATTTTTACGCAATCAAGGACTAAACGAAATTTTCAAATATAAGTTAAATTGATAATAAGGGACTAAAGTTTCAGAATATATCAAATAAGTAAGGTTTTCCACACATATTAGAACTATGTTGGCTTGTAAATGCTTCAAATCTAAGTACAGATTTGAGCCAAAAATCCGTAAAAAGTGTTATTTCTCTCTTAATAAACGATCAAAACTTTTAGTTTTTGTATCATTTTGTACCTTTATGTGACAACTTAAGTATATGTGAAAATTACAAAAAGTTAAATTTAGGAAGCATATAAAAATAACTAATAAATCCTAAAAATTTAAGAAAAGTAAAGGAAATTCGGATTAGCAAATATCTATTTTATTTAAATTATCCATGTCAATTTGGTCATATCATCTAATAGGCCCTATATGGTAGTATCTTTTTATGCAAAAATAAAAACATACAATCTTTTGAATTACATGAAGGGATCGCACGATTGGAAACAGTAATTTTTTATTCTTAATGTCCAGGAAAAAGGTAATGACCTTGACCCGACCTTGCCTCTAATATTAAACGGTCAAATTTAATCTCACTGATACCATCACTTAGTGATATTGTCCTCTTGATTCTGTGAAAATTTCATTAATTTTTAAATACAAGAAAAATGAGAAGAATCCTACCTTAAAGCAACGCCTGTGCTAAGAGAAAATTCAGATTACTGCACATTCATTCGATAGAATTTTTTGACGCAGTAATTTGGACCCACAATACATCACTTGTTAAAGATACGTTCCCGCGAGAAAATCAGCAAAAGTTCATCTAAATATAAACATGCCCTGATTTAATGGATAATATTAAAGATAAATTGTAAACGAAAGGTTCTTCATTTACTTTCAGCACTGTTCAGGCTTCTTTTTGGAAATGTAACTTACATTAACATCATGTGACGTCAGAGTCTAGACACACCAAATGTCACGCGCAGTTTGACGAGCCCGATCTAAATTATAACAAAATAAATATCTGCGCTCGCCATAACGGTCATATTATTATTAGATTGAAATCTATTGCTGACCATGTTTGGTCTTAAAAGAAAATAAAACATATAGAACAATGTAGAATCAATGTACATGAATTGCTTCCCTTTCCTATTGATTTGCTATTATGTTCTCGATCTCGTACACTTTGGATGAATTTTGACGATTGTAAGTCAAATACAATCAATAAATTTATATTGAAATATATGGTAAAAATATCCTTAAAAATTTTTCTTTGTCAGTTTAAAAAAAATGGGGGAGTAGAGAGGGAATGGATAAATGCATTTATTTAACGAAGAAAAAAGAACGCAATATATATTAGCAAGAGCTCATTTTAAATGCAGTTTTATGCCAACATAAATGAATGCAATAATTTCACGATTGACTTTTGCGATAAGAGTAAAACATTTTCTGAATAAATATCAAACTTTTATTTCTAACTGTTAATTTTAAAACATTAATGCATTGTTATACATGTTCACTTATTATGTGGATCATTAGCAGAAGCTCATATGCATGACGTACCTAATTTAGTAGCCATTATTCTTGTAAATGTTTTAAAAGGTAAGGTTTTTTTGTATAAAGTGTAATATAAGAAAATATCAAGAATACACAATGATTTCCTTGTTTGAAAAATAGCGATAAAACTTGTTTCCTTGTATCATTATAAGTATGTTATTATTCTGTTTATATATTACGTAAACTGTTCTTGGAAGCATTTCAAATCGCCTTGTGAAACACAGAACTTAAAAATGTATAAGTAGGGCTACAAACTAAAAGCAATATATACTTCCTAAAACTGGTTAATGCATGTATTTATAACACTCTTTCAATAAGTAAGTGGTTAATCTATCCGTAGACGTAAAATTTAAAATGCATTTTCTGTAAAAGATGCATGATTTTAATCTGACAAACAAGAACAAAGTGTTCGGTGTTGGGGCAAGTGTACATGATTCAACCTTTCTAGAAAGGATTTTTTTGTTGGTATCAATTTATGTTGTTTCAGTAACTTAAACAAATTACCCTGACCTCACAAAATTTAGAAAGTAAATCACCGGTCTCGAAAGAACAGCATACCTTTCTAGAAAGGATTTTTTTGTTGGTATCAATTTATGTTGTTTCAGTAACTTAAACAAATTACCCTGACCTCACAAAATTTAGAAAGTAAATCACCGGTCTCGAAAGAACAGCATACCTTACGGGGAAAGATATAAAAACATTGTTTCATATTTAAATTTCTAATCAACAAAGTACTGCAAATACTTAACACTTATTAACACCATTTCAAGATAAGTGACAAGTGATCTTGATAAGGAAGGCTCAAACTGTTACAGCTTCCGGCTTTAATCTAATACATTGATTAAAATGTATAGTTATCATGTTTCTATCGAAAAGATATATAAACCCGTACTTTCTTAAGAAAGCTTGGGTATATTGTTGTTATCCCGTTTAATTCGTCTGTCTGTCTGTCAGTCACACTTTCTTTTTCTGCAAACTTCTCTTTTACTTTAAGCGTTATCCAATTGACCTTTGGTGTGTGTGCAATAAAGTTTTGGAATTTTAAACATGCCTTAGGGTCAAAACCAAAAATATTTTTCTACAAAAATATGGTTCTCAGGACCTGGACCTTCTTTCATTCTATACAGAAGCCTGGTCATGTTTTGAGGCATTATTGGTGCATGGTGAGCTAAAAAATAAATAAATAATAATAAAAACAGATAAGCACAATTATATGTATCATTTTATATTGTTCCTGTGCTCCAGGTATTAATGAAACCCAAAGTCAAAGCTGTAGAAATCTACTAAGAGAGGAGTTTTGAAAGAATCGCATAATTATTTTCTTTCTTTGTACAACATGTAGTTTTATTAGAAGTATTTTATTATCTTTTTTCTAACAAATTTAAAAGTGTTTATCTTTTCAATATTTTCATTTCTCATTCTTTGAAGGCGTTCAGTCCAAAATTCACGAAAACAAATTTCAAGAAATTGTTTTATTAGATTGACTGATTGGATATCATTTAACGTCACTAAATTGAAACACATGAGCCCGAAAAATCGTTAATATTCAGTGTATACTTACATCTGTATCACTCATTTTTAGGTCATCTGAGTCACTCGGGTGACTTATTGCTATCCGTTTTCATTCGTAGTCGTGCGTCGTGTGTTAACATTTGAACATTTCCAGCTTCTTTCCTGAATCCACTGCACCAATTTCATCCAAATTTGGTATACAGCATCTATGATGGGTGAAGGGGAACAAAGATTGTTAATTTTATATTCCATCCCCCCTAGGGCCAGAGGGTGGGACAAAAACCACTAAAAGTATTGAAATCTTTCAAAATTTTCTTTACTCCTGAACACGAGGTCAGTCAAACTGTTGGTATGAATGTAATGAGCATTGAGTCTTTTACCAAAATCGTGAAATCCATGGCCTTAGGATCAGGGGTTCCAGTGCTAGGGCGGGGCTATTTAGATAATATCGTAAAAATGCATTATATCTTTGAAAAATCTTCTTCTCTGCTCCTGAGTATTAAATAAACTAAGTACATAGTTATGATGAGCAAGAGTGCCTCTTCAAACATTGTAAATTTTATGGCCCTAGGGTCAGGGGTTTTAGTGTTAAGGCGGGACTTTATTGATTATAGTATGGAAATACATTAAATTTTTAAAAATCTTCTTTACTGCTGGACATCAAGCAGTCAAAATGTTGACACGAATGTAATGAGCATTGAGTCCTTTACTAAAAATGTTAAATTCATGACCCCAGGGTCAAGGGCTTTAATGCAAGGGCGGGGCTATATAGACTATATAGTGAAAATGCTTTATTTATTTATTTATTTTTTGAAAATCTTCTTCACTACTCCTGGGTATGAAATAAACTAACTAAATACATAGTTATGTTAAGCAGGATTGCCCCTTGCAAAATTGTGAAATTTATGGCCCCAGGGACAGGGGTTCTGAGGTTAGGGCGGGGCTCTATTGATTATTTATTGAATAATTCTTTAATTTTGTAACAATTCTTTCAAAATCTTCTCCTTTCCTCCTGGGTATCAAATAAACTAAGTATATGGTGATGAAGAGCAAGGGATCTTCTTCCAAAATTGTAAATTTTATGTCCCCAGGGGCAGGAGTTCTAGCGTTAGGACGGGGCTCTATTAATTTTATAGTGAAAATACATTAAATAATTAAAAATTATTTTCTTCACTCCTGAACATTAAGGAGTTAAACTGTTGGCATGAATGTAATGAGCATCGAGTCCTTTACAAAAATTCTTTCAGAATTGTAAATGTAATAGCCTAAGGGTCAGTAGTTCTGATGTTAGGGCGGGGCCCTATTGAGAATAGTGAAAATACATTAAATCTTTCAAATCTTTTTTTTACTACTAGACATCAAGGAGTCAAACTGTTGGCATGATTGTAATGAGCATTGAGTCCTTTACCAAAATCGTGAAATCCATGGCCTCAGGGTCAAGGGTTCTAGTGCTAGGGTGGGGCTATTTAGATAATATAGTGAAAATGCATTATTTCTTTGAAAAACTTCTTCTCTGCTCCTGAGTATTTAATTAACTAACTAAGTAAATAGTTATGATGAGCAAGAGTCCCTCTTCTAATATTGTTAATTTTATGGCCCAAGGGTCAGGGGTTCTTGTGTTATGGCGGGGCTTTATTGATGATATAGTGAAAATACATTAAACCTTTAAAAATCTTCTTTATTGCTGGACATCAAGCAATCAAACTGTTGGCATGAATGTAATGACCATTGAGTCCTTTACCAAAATTGTGAAATTCTTGGCCTCAGGGTCAAGGGTTTTAGTTCTAGGACGGGGCTTTATAGATTGTATAGTGAATCGAAAATGCATTATTAATTTATTTATTCATTTTTTTTTTGAAAATCTTCTTCTCTGCTCCTGGGCATTAAATAAACTAACTAAATACATACTTATGTTAAGCAGGATTGCCCTTTCCAAAATTGTGAATTTTATGGCCCCAGGGTCAGGGGTTCTGGTGTTAGGGCGGGGTTCTATTGATTATATTAATATATAGTGAAAATGCAATAATTCTTTCAAAATCTTCTCCTTTCCTCCTGGGTATCAAATAAACTAAGTATATGGTGATGAAGAGCAAGGGATTTTCTTCCAAAATTGTAAATTTATGGCCACAGGAGCAGTTCTATTGTTAGGACGGGGCTCTATTAATTTAATAGTGAAAATACATTAAATCTTTAAAAATCTTCTTCTTTACTGCTGGACATGAAGCAGTCAAACTGTTGGAATGAATTTAATGAGCATTGAGTCCTTTACCAAAATCGTAAAATTCATGACCCCAGGGTCAGGGTTTCTAGTGCTAGGGCGGGTCTAAATAAGTTATATAGTGAAAATGCATTATTACTTTGAAAATCTTCTCTGCTCCTAGGTATCAAATAAACTACATGTAACAAAGCACATACTTATGATAAGCAAAAGTACCTCTTCCTAAATTGTGAATTATATCACCCCAGGGACAGAAGTTCTGGTGTTCAGCGGACCTCGATTTAGTATATTATGAAAATGCATATATATTCTTTGAAAATCTTCATGGTTGAAGTTGGTAGGCCACGTGATCATATCCTGTGAAGGCCGAAGGCCTTCTCAGAAGATTTGATCACGTACCGACCCACTTCAATTCACATTGAAGTTTATGAACTTGTTATTAATTACTTATATATACATTTGAGAGAGACAATTGAATATTTTCGAATAATAATTATTGCACTAACTGTACGTCGTAGATTTTGAAAAAAAGACGCAAGATTTAAATCGACTCCATCAGGCGAAGAATTGTATTTCGAAGGGAATATTTTGTGAAAGGCTACTTGTGATCAGTACTTAAGAGAAAAGATTGTTGTCTAGGAATAATTTTACTCGTGAAAATATATAATCAATGCTGAAAAGACACAAGAAACATGTCTGAAGAACGCTGATAAAAAGAGGAATTTCGGTCGCTGAAAAGGGAGGGATGGATCTGATGGAAAAACTTGACCGGGTCAGTTAATTTCCAATCAAGCATCAAATTTGATCGATAACATTCAATCTACGATTTCAATTACTAAGGCTAAAATAGGCTGCGCCTGCTGCCCAATCCTATTCACGTTAACATCTGTGATTAAAATAGTTAAATTAAATTATTATTATGATGTAAACACGGAGAAACTGGCGACAGAACTACGACAACGCCGAGGTGTTTTTCAGCTGTTTGTTGCGTGATTGTAATGCTTTGATATTTTCCAACAGATTTACACATAAATTTATCGTGTTAGAATTTTATGGAAAAAATATAGTTTATCATGAAGATTTAACTAAAAATAAGGATAAAGGTTAGTGACTGTGCAGCTGACAAAAATTACATTAAACTTGTAAAAGAACTTACAAAAGCTAGATCTAGTTTCTATCGGTACAGTGTATATATTCTCTATAAACACAGTTTAAATCGATAACCAAAAACTGTATGAAATACTTGTTTGCATTGTAAATAAAATAATTATTATTTTACTTGCTTATTTTGTTCATTTTTATACATGTATGTAGAGCAAGTCATTTCATATTTCTATTGATGTACCGGTAGATATTATTGCGCCATGTGATTAGGTCACGTATTGACCCCTGACCTCTGACAAACTTCATACAGAATCGAAGATATTTGTTCTCTGTATGTTTATATAATGGAGAGATACCACAAATGTATATATTTTCTTATACATGTACATACTTAGTACTCACAGTTTATTAATACAAGTGCACATAATGACGTTATATTATGACGTCATTGTTCTCTCCCATACAAGCTAATAATTCACATAAAAAATCACGTCGGCGTAAGGGCTTACTCTAATTAATTTAAAATATATAAGGAAAATATTCTAAAAATTAATAAAATTGCTGCATGAATCTCATGCACTTTGTCAATCGATAAAAATTTTAGGAAACTTACTCTGGATTTTGGAATTTTACCCTTTTCATCTTAAATGTGCACGAATAGTAACTAAGCAATTGCAGTGCCGACATTTTTGCAGCATTATCTTAAATCCTTGGAATATCCTGTGTCTTTTTATTCTTTGTTTCTGTAAAACATGATAAGGTATGCCCTTGCACCGAAGCGATTTTGTTGATGTTTCTTATAAACTTGTGAAGTAGATGTCGATGACGTCATAATGACATATTAATGTGTACTGGCTATCGCAAGTCGTGGGTACCAAAAATGTATTAGAAAACAAGTCTTAATGTTTTCTGTGCGGTAGGTAGAGCAACTATGGAATTTAATGAGATATTTTGCATATAAACCTCTATATGAAGCCTTAACTCACTTGGGTTGAGAATTTTTTTCAAGTTTCAGGGGTATAAGAGTGTTGTACCCATAGCCTCCACAGGTACATAACCCTTATACCATTATATTTATAATAATACAAGAAAAAAACCTTTCATTTACATTTCAAGAATTGCACTTTAGGCACATGCTTTAA
>NW_026929992.1:0-11004 GCF_032062105.1 Saccostrea cuccullata
AATTGAAAAAAGGGGAGTTCGGGAAAGAAAAGTGTACAACGGACGGACGGCGGCATGAGTAACAACAATATACCCGAACTTTCTTTAGAAAGTGCGGGTTTTTAAAGAAAATTGTGTACAATTTTACATTATATATTTTTTTCGACTAATCGATTACATATTTTCTAACCATTTATCTTTCCGACCGATTAATGGGTTTAACCGCTTACAAACTGCCATCCCTAATTTTTCTTGAAGTGTGTGATATCTATAAAAATTTTTCAAATGTCTCGAAGATCTATTTGTTTTTCTAATCTAAGGCTGGTTAGAACCCTCAAAGATGCTGCTCACCAAGGTCGCCCGCAACAGTTACAACCAGTGATGACTGTAAAAAATAAAAAATATACCGTGAGGTATTTGGTAATGATAATGGCCACATTGTCGCCATCCAGGGAGCCTAAAATTAATGATATCACAAATCTGACACATTTGTATTATAAACTCAACGTCTTTAATTTTTCAATTAATTATCAATTTTTTCCCTTACTTATGCAGCAATATACCTACTTTCATCACTTGAAGGTATTTGTTAAATCCCATGCCAGCGTATAGCTTAGTAGATGGAGCGTCTACTCGAGAGTTGGAAGGAGTTGATCCTTACTCCGGGTTCGAATTCACGTCGGTAAAAACGATCTCATCTGAAGGACCGGTCTACACCGAGATCGTTTAATGAAACAGAGGTTTCTTGCATTGGTACTTGCACGAAAATATCCCCACTACTCAATGGCCTTGACGTTGGCCGGTGTTGGTACGTAAAAAAGGATATCGTGTGTCATACAGTAAATGGCTTTTCAAAACATTTTCTTAGGTATAAATTTGTAATGAAATTAAATATATTACATACAATAATAAGTTATTTTAAAAAATTGTTTTTCTTACTGTCTAATATTATTTAACTATATTAAGGCTGTATTAATTATTGACCACTACGGTCAAAAACCAATGTCCTCGTTACACAGAATATAGTTCGCATATCATTAAAACATGAAAAAAGGCACTTTTTTCATTTAAATTTTTGGGGAAAAAATAATGTGCTTTTGTTTTTGTGACGTCATTCAAATTATGACGTAATTTTCCCTTTTTTCAAGAATTTCGGTTAATTCATTGTGAGTTAGAAAAATTTTCCAAAACCAAAAATAATTGTTTCCTGATATTAACATTGTTGAAAAATGTGAAGTGCACCGGGTTGAAATGACCAACAAAGGTAAATTTTAATTAATAATCTTAAGGAACATATATGTGACCGCCAAAAAAAAACCCCCCTTTATTTTTTATTATGACGTAACGTCAGAAAACCGGTCTAAAGTCAACAAGGTAAATTCGACGAAAAAACGTCTTTTGAAAAAACTCTGGATCCCGGTAAAACAAGGGGATGTTTTATATTTATATGCTAAGACAGTTTTCTTGGATGTAACTTGATGTAGTTTATTAATTACAAACCTTGTCTTCATCAAGTGTCTGTGGTTTTCCTTTTCACAATTAATTAAGTGTGTATTTTTTAAAGTTTTTAGGGTGGTGGGGAAAAAAACCCCGTAAGGCCTTTTAAAAATTTGAATTTTTTTCCCCTTTTCCCCCTTTATTAGTGTTAAAAAATTGCATCGGTAGGTAATTCGTTTTTTTTTTGGGGGGGGCTTTTTTGGGTGTTGAGAAAGTTAAAACATTTCTGAAATAAAATAAATAAGTTGTTGATAGGATGAAAAAATTTTCCGGAATGAATAATTTTAAAGTTTTAAAAAAGATTTTGGTGGTTTTCTTTTAAAAGGTCAAACAAACAAGTTTTTAAAGATATTTTTTATTAAATTTAATGTCCAGTTTTTTTCATCTTGATGCACATGCAAAAAAAAATTTAACAGGAGCTTAAACTTTTTTTTTTTTTTTCAAATAAGGATGCAATGAAAATTGACCTGAATAACTTTTTTTGTTATATTGGAAATTAAATTAAATGCTCCCAATTTTTTACGGTTTTAAAAGGCTTTGGGGAATTAAGGGTTTGCCGTTTATATAAATAAAACGTGAACTATTATTGATAAATAGTTAATTTTAAATTTAAAAAAAAAAAAAAAACATTCTCAATGATACGACACGGTATTTGATTTGGACACTTCTTCCGGAATTAGTTTTAGCTGTTGATTTAAAATGAATATTTTGAAGAAATACCTGTTGAGCTTCTCAATTCAGTTTTATTGTTAACCTCATGTTGTACAAAAAAATGTAACCCCCCCCCCCCCTTTCTCCTGTGTCACGTGTCTGCTCTTTTTTTTTGGAGACTTCTTGAAATATTTGTCGTGAATATTGGATGCTCGCATACGATGTAAGTTACAGTCCCACTATCTAAAATATTTTATGATTGAAAATTAAACAGATTGATCATATGTTCATCGACCTTTTCATAATCTGTTAGATGAAGTTATACACAATACACCGAATGTAAAAATCGCAAAATGATACATCGCTTAAAATGTTATGATTATAATAGAAATTGTTAAAAATTTCATCGAATGTTTGAACACTTGAGAACTTTTCCAACTTATTTTTTTTTTTGTGCATGGTTTATCGACATGTACTAAAGAAGATTCTGTTGTTCTGGATTCCTGAAAACAATTTATTATAATTTCGATCATTTATAAAATTGCTGAATCAGGCTGTTGCATGTACATGTATTAACGTCTCCAGTGCTCATTCAGTCCTTTTAATTTTAAAACTTTAATGCAGTATGAAAGTATACATTAATTGTTTTAGGGGTTTAAAAGATTTTTTTTAATAATTTTATTTTAACCGTTAGTATTAAGTATTTTTTAACCTGTAATAAATATTTCCCCGACAAAGACTTAACTACAAACATTTCATGATTTAACATCTATTCCTTAAAAAAAAAATCTTGTTTTCTTCGGATGAATCGCAATTAAATGAATATGTATAAATTTTATGCGTTTCAAATTTGAAAATTTGCTACCAATTACACGTAATTTATTAAATGTATACATGTAAAAAAAAACTTTAACAATGTAAAAATTTTTTCCCCTGCAAAAGTTGTATTGAATATGCGTACATGTACATGTATGGGCAGTTTAATGCAAAATTAGTGGGTAAAAATTTGCACAAAATATGTTAATCCGTGGTAATATGCCTATATTTGTTCAAGATATATGGAAGTTGGAGGATATAAATATCTGAAAAATTTTTATTAAGTCAATGATAAAACGCTCTATATTCTAAGATAAAAAATTTTATGAACAAAAAAAATACACTTTTGGTCGGCTTGAATATTGCGTGCTTGATCAACTAACCCATTTCTAAGTTTCTCGTGTATAAAAAAAAATGTAAAAAAAATTCAACAATTAGTTAATATTTTAAAAAAAAGTTACAGCTAAAGTTTTTTACATGTGTGCTTTTTTTCTTGTTTAATTAATTCAGATAATCAATTAAGCGTAAATGTCCACACATGTGGCTGAGCCCCCCCCCCCCCCACCCCTTTTTTACGAAAAATGGAAGAATTTAAGAATTTTTTTCCCGTTTTCTTATTTCTGTTGCTATTTTTAACATCCCTTTTAACCTATACTAAAATGCAACTAGCATTTAATTTTGGATTAAAATAAATCATAATGTGTGCATGTACTTTCTCAGGAAGGTAACAGTGAAGCTTAGTATTTGCCTTCAGTCTTCACAAAATCTTTATCTCAGTACATGCCCTTTTGGGCTTTTTAACCTCTAATTACCTGGCCCAACAAATATTTACATGCCCAGAATTTTATTTAGTAATTTTATTCTTTTTTGTGGTTTACACCAAGGAGATGAAACAAAACCAATTTCTATCAATCTATTGTTTTGCCCTTAATATTGTTTTTCATTCCTGTAGAACTGTTCAAAATTTTTTTTTCTGTTTTAAAAAATTTTAAAAAAAAATTCAAAGACTTCTAAGTACAAGTATATTTAATGTTATTGGTATTATTTAATTTGATAATACGGAGGCTTATGCCTCAAATTTACCCCCCCTTTTGGGCTTTTTAAGTGTCCATTTCCACATACCCGCTACCAATTTTACCAGGTTCTGACCTTCGGGCTCCCCTTCGTGATCGGGAGGCCCGGGTTCGATTCTCGTTCGCGGCGCTGCGTCATACCTAAGACGTAACCAAAGGTAGTGACTGTTCCTTCGCCAAGCGCTCGGCCTGAAGGGGAAAGTGGGGTTTTTCGGATTGCCCTTTTAAAAACGTGGCCCCCTTTTCACGGTAGGCGTTTGGCCCCGGGGATAAAACCCTTTCACTGCTCAATGGCCCTGGTGCCAATTTTGGTCTAAATTTGAAGCCCTTCACCGGCAACCGGTAACGTTCCTTTGAGGGGAAAAATTTTCCCCGAGAGGGACGTAAAACAATATACAATCAATCAATCAATCAATGGGCTCCCAGGATTTGGTGAAGACTGTGCCTTATATTCTATTTTAAAAAATGAACTTGTGGAGTGTACGTGTGTGTGTGATCACTTGGGGGATTCATATTTATTCTGGTATTGTGGTTTATTATTCGGCTTATATAAAATTTACCCTTTTAAAATTAATTATATTAACTTATACATAAAAATTGCTTTTTTTTTTCTTTTAACAAGATTTAAAAATACATATTTTTTATAGAGTGGGGATGGTGTTACATTCTGATTCACTGAAAAGTATGCGGACGCTTTTAGTTACAAAAATAATTCTAAATACTAGTACATGTATATAAATATATTTATTTTTAAGTTTAAACATAAATATACAATAGAAAACGGAAGGCCAGGAAAAATGAATCAAATGTTAAAACATTACCAAGAAAAAATGATTAAAACTTTAACATTTGATGCACCTAATCTTTATTGATTTGATTTAAACACGCATTTATTGAATTGTACAAACGGATCGGAAACAAGTTTGACAATTTTTTAAAGTTCTTTTTTGTGAAACTCATGACTCATTTCATAACGACACCCAAAAAAAAAGGTAAAATTTCTACTACAAGAAACAAATACAATTTATTCTTGGATGGGGAATATTTTTTCAATAAGCCAAAAGTTTTCAGTATTAAAACATTCGAAACTAAAACATGTGAAAAGTTAACTTTTTGGGAAAAGAAAATTTTATGTTAATTTTCCTTTAGATAGAAAAAATACCTGTCAAAATTTAAAATTTCAGGTATTTGAAACATGAACTATGACAATACATGTACTTTCTATCTATTTTCTGTTAATGCCCGGGGGGGGGGCGGGGGGGGGGGGGGGGGGGTAATGGCTGTGGGGGAATTTTTTTTTAAAAAATAAATTTTTTTGATAAAATAACGGGTGACAATTAAGTGCATCTGCTTAATTGGGTTTGAACCCGAGGCCTCTGTGCTTTACCGAATAAATTTTGGGGGTTTAACCCACTAGCCCAAGCTGGTGGGAAAAAGTCTATGTTTTTTGCTACCACAATAGCATTTTTTTTTATCTAAATGTTGCTTTCTTTTATTATTGCAGTGATGTAGATTTCTGCCATTTTACTGATTTTGGAAAAGCCATAAATTGAAAATTTCCCCAGAGGAAGAGAAGATTTTTGATGTTGTTTTGGTTTTTTTTTTTTTCCTTTACGATATTTGGGCCCCCCCCCAATCGTTTTTGGTTTTTTTTTAAAAAGAATTTTTTAGAATGTTTTTTTTTCTTTATCACGATGAAAAATCTTAAATGTTGATACTTTTAAGGGAATCAAATCAAAAGTTTGATAATCTAAATTTTCATCAAATTTTTATATTTTTCGTCATTTACTTTTTTACTTTATAAATTTTAAATCCATTACACATCTTTACACTGCACGTATATAAATATTCCCCTCTTTGTCCGGTGATATTTTATACATTTATACACAGAAATATATGTTATGTTATACATCAAATGAAAGAGAAAGAAAAACTCTACAAGAATCAATGAAAAACTGAAAATGTCAAAATTCTTCGTTAAGGGAGGTTTTTTCTTGGCGCGTCACATATTTCTTAAAGTAATTATTTTGATATAAATTATTTTACTGCAAAAACATTAATATTAGGAATGCTTTATTAAGTGTAGCCATTTTGTTATGCATAAACGAGTTACTGTACCCTACTTTATATGGCTCATATAAAATCTATCTATATGATTTTATGTCGTAATTTGGGAGTAATTACTTTCAAATTGAAGAACATTTAATTTTCTAAGGATTTTGTACATAATGTTTTATTTTAATAGTCTACGTTAAAAGAAATTCGCGACAATGAAAATGTAGCCATTTTGTTACCGTTTAAAAAAACGTCATAATGTAATTAAAACAAGATGCATGACGTTTGAAGCATTAAATGAATGTGTCGTGCTCTTCTATAACTGCAAATCCTTGATAACAAGAAAAAACCTTTTAGCCCCTCCTTTATTTTAAGAGTAGTTTTTGTTAAAAATTTAAAAAGAATTTCATAGCCCCCCCCCCTGACATTCTTACCTTTTTTTTTTATTTTTTATTCAAATTTCAATGATAAAAATCTCTATAAACTCTTGTAATTTCTTTATATATTTTTTTTTTAAATTTTTTTATTTGAAAAATAAATTTCATTTCAATAATATTTCATTGTGTTAAACGAATAATAGGACGGGCAAAAGGCACCGCCTCTGAAAGACCACTCCATTAAAGATGAACCCCCCCCCATTTTTTTTTAAAAATTTTAAAAATTTTTAAGTAGAGTTATATTAAATGTCAAAATGTTAAATACACATTTGTAGTTTTTTGTGTTTATTTCATTATGAACTGTTACCCCCCCCCCCCCCCCCCCCGCCCCGCACACACATAAAAAAGCATTGTTTTTTGGGGGAAGCATAATCTTTATTTTTTATGTTACATAGAATTCAAAACGGGGGGCGAAAAGGCAAAAATATGGGAACTGAAAAAAATAAAGGCAAGAGAGATTCAGTTAAAAAAGTACAATGAAAGGAAGCATATTTATAATGCTAAAAAGAGAGAAAAACGATTAAAAGAGAAAGCCAACTCAACTGTCACAAAAAAGGGGCCCCAAGACAAAAGGGGTACAAAAGATAGGAAGAAGAGAGAGAAAAAAGAAAATTGAGAGAAAAAGGATTGAAAGAAATAAAAAGAAAAGAGAGTACAAAAACCCCCGTAAAAAATAGGCAGGAAAAATAAAAATGAGGAGTTGCAGCTTATTTTTTTAAAAGGGGAACTCAAAAACACAGGGCCTTTTAAAAAAATTTAAAACAAAATTTACCCCGCACGCCAAAAAAAAGAGCAGCTTTAATATCTACCTTTATTTTCCTCCCGGGAAAAGTTTAACTCTAAACTTCTACAGAAATTTAACAAAACACCATCCCCTGATGATGTAAAGAAAATTAAAATGGGCCAAAGCCCTTTCTCTTTAAAATGAAAACTGTTATTAACGAAAACAAACTGAAAAGGTCCCCATGATGCAAGAGCGACAATTAACGTTTTAAGTGCAGCGGTCAGTGGGGAAAATGTACAACAAAAAAAAGAACGAGCCTGAAAAAATTTAATTTTGAGAAAGAATAAAATTTAGGTAAATTTTTGTTCACTCTTCTCTCTCTGAAAAATTAACAAGAGACAAGAGGCCCAGGGGCCACATCGCTCACATAAGCAATTGGCTAATTGGCCCAAAGGGAAAAAACACATATCACATCAGAACTGAAAGTTTTGTGGGGGGGGCTTTAAATTTTTGCCCCCCCGGGGTTAAAGGTTTTATCACCTAGAATCTACACTACTTGAGGATATTTTTTAAATTCCTAAGCATGACTTTGGGAAATTTAAGGGTATTGAAAAGAAGATTTTGAAAGGTTTCCCTATAAATTCCTATGTAAAACTTTTTCGGCCATTTTGGCCCCGCCCTTTTCCCCCGGGGGGGATGAAATTTTAACCAAAAAGGGGCCTTTTGGCTAAAATGGGTAAAAACGATTACATCGAAACTGGTTAAAAAAAAAATCCAAATTGGACCTATGAAATTACTTCGCTATATCCGTTAATTTTTATATATTGTAAAACCCTTTAAAAAATTCAATAAATTTATATAGCTGGGGATCCAAGATGGCTTCGCTATATTCCAACCCTTTAAACAAGTTTTGCTATACATAAATATGTTTATTGTATTTAAAAAAAAAACCCGGAATTAGGGAAAAAAAAAAAATTGATGTTTTATTCAAATTTTTAATTTTCTATTGTACAGGAAAACGAATACGTCATAGGGTTCTTAGTCGGAAACTTGGCGTGGACATACACTCCCGAAAAACTAGAAGTGATGGTTTATGGGGGGAAACTAGAAAAACTAGCTTATGAATTTTGGATTTTTCTGAAAATTAAAACCCAAATGCAAAAAAAAATTAATCAAAAGATAAAATTTGGGCCCAAGTTGTATACACGCCATATGAAGTACATTCTTGAAAAGACACAAACTGAAGTCTACCCGAGTTTTCAAAAAAATACCCACACATTAAAATCTCCCCCAAAAAAAATTTGAAAATTGAAACCTTACTTTGTTACTCCCGTTTTGACCACGCGACCGAGAAACATGTTGTTGCAGATATCACTGGAGGCAAGATTTCTATTCAAGAGTTGTATGGAATTCAGAAAACATAATTCGCCAACAAATGATCAATATCCAGTTTTTTTAAAATCTAATGAAGTGATAAAAGAATTTGGGGCCCAAAAAACCAGAAGGGGGAATTTTTCAAATTTTGGGCCCCGGGGGAAAAAAAAATGTAAAACTGTGGCTCAAAAAATTTTATGTTATCAAAACAGGAAAAAGAAATGGAAAATTCCCAACGGAATTTGGGGAATTTTTGAATATATTAAAACAAAAAAAAAAAACAAAATGACCAGAAAACTCTGCCTTGTTCAGAAGACAACAAAACCTGGCAAATGTTTGAGTATTTCCTTCAACTTCTTTTAAAAAAATTTTCAAGTTACGTGTTTCGCTCTAAGTGGCAATCGCGTCAGTTGGAATTTTTTTTAAAGAATTTTCTGAAAGAAAATCTGAAACAAAATCAAGTAATTTGTATCCATGATTTCTCTGAAAATTTTTCTGTAAAGACAGGGTGGAAATTAGTTTTAGTTATTTTCAGAAGGTAGAGGTATCCCTTTTTTACTCAGTGTTTTATACGGCATCTTGTGCCTGATATTAAAAATTTAGGCCGACGAGAATACAACTGAACATGACCTTATTCAAGAGCATTTCTTTGTAATTAGTCCCGATACCAGTCATGACCCCCAAATTTTTTACATGAAGTACAGAAACAGATTTGTAATTACTTAAAATCCATAAATTACCCCAAAAGGAAATGATGCATGAATTTACTGATGGTTGCGCATCACAGTACAAATCTCGACACTGCTTTGGAGATTTGAGTTACTCAGAACAAGATTTTGGATACAAAATTATCAGGAACTTTTTTGAGACGTCGCATGCGAAAGGGGTTCAGGATGCAGCAGGAGGGCTGATAAAAAAAACAAGCAGACATGGCTGTTTCCCGCGGAAAATGCATTATTCAAAATGCAGAACAACTCTATGACTTTTGTATTTCCCAATTTTTTCCCCCAAAAAACAGTTCTGCAGGCTGCAAGCGACGAATATTCAAATATGTAAATGACATCCCCCGTAATCGTGGGAGGATGTTCAAACCTTTACCGTCAGTTCGGTGTTTTTATCAAGTAACATTTGTAGAACCCTGCAATATACAGACAAGGAAACTCTCATGTTACAACTGCAATCACTGCATCAATGAAAACTATAATTTGTATATATTCCGCTGGACCATTGGAAAACTACATTATGAAGCACGAAATATCAGGTCCGAAATTTTGATGATTCAAATTTAGATGCTAGTAGCAATGATCAGTCAGATGTTATCAAAAAATGTAATTATAGCTGTTTTTACAGATGATGAAGGAGAAGATTATTATTTTTGTGCAGTGCTTACAGGGGGAAAGAACACTTGGAAAAAAACAGCCAAAAATGACTGGGAAAAGCCTATGATGCTGGTCTAAAAAAATTATCGAAGGACTTTATTTTAAAAAATTAAAGGGGGATTTTTTAGTTACAAACTTCTCAAAAAAAGAAATGTTCTTATTCCATCTCTAGCTGTTCGTTACATCTGTCTTCAAATGAAATCAAGATACGGAAAAATTTCCCTATCTCAAAAACATCCGAAAAAATTTTTGAGATCCTGTAAAATGTCAATCCCATAAAAACTATCTAACATTGATTGTGGCCTGTTTTCTTTTTGATAAGTTTTACAAATTTTTTATTAAAATTTTTCCCTGTGCTTAAAAAATAACTTAATAAAAAAATTATAACAACGGTTTTTAAGGGCTTTTTTTCGTAACGTCAATATGTACCAACACCGTGCGTAACGTCCTTGAGTGCCGAGAATGGACAAATCTTGCACTCTCCATGGCAGGTGGTGGGGTTCCTTATGAGTGAAAAATCTTAAGAGGGACCCTAAACAACAAACCAACCTACATCCCTGTATAGGGGCTTATATCCAAATTGATTCAAAACGCCAAAAAACATGCTCTACGTATGAAAAATTTTAAAACGAGGTAAATTATTGACGGACAAATTGCCGGGCAAAGGATATAAGCAGTCTTGGGGTAAAGCCACCATTTCGTAAGTTTTATGGTCAATACAATGACCTTGTGTGCAAATACAACTTATCATTAAGCAAAACACTGACTGACTAACGTTTGTCATGTCCCTGTAATTGTTTTGGCCATTAAATACACTTTTTTAATTGTTGACGGATTTCGCTATTTCCCTTTTATGACAAAAGGGGTACCCAGGGAGGTTTTGGACCGGCTGCGGTCAAAGGGAAAACTCCACCGCCATGGCCCTGATCCCCCCTCTAAAAATTTTTGAGGTCCGTGTTTGCTCTGCTGAAACTTTGTATTCATAAATGGACTTACTTATGAGCTTATTTAATAACTTG
>NW_026929993.1:0-11009 GCF_032062105.1 Saccostrea cuccullata
TCAACACAGGTAAAATATGACAGAGGAAAATACAAAGGAGACCGTACCAGAAACACAGGATCTTTTAGATGTAGATGACAGGAGAATGATATGCGGTATCTTAAATCAAATGGCTTTTATCATGCAGATAATTCATAATGATATAGGTGATTTTAGAAAAGAAGTGATGGAAAAGATTCGCCAACAAGGAAGGAAGACACACCAGTTAGTGAAAGAAATACAAAAACTGGAGAAAAAGCATCAAGAACCCAAGATTTCAGGGACCCACCAGACCAAACCTTTAGTGAAAAAAGGAGACAAAAAAGAGAAAAAGGAAGAAAACAGAGAGATTCCAGGCCCCAGCACTACTCACAAGAGGAAACTATCCCTGACCACTGATAAGGGACAGAAGAAGAAGAAACAGAAAATGTAAATTGTATGTATGTATTTTCATTGTGAATAAAAATTGAATAAAAATCAAAATCTGTGTTAGTTTCACTTTTGTTTCTTGGTAATGAGGTTTTCAAAAAATGAAGCTAGACTGTGAAGCGTGACGTCATAATCACGGATTTGAGTCGCTGCCAAGTATTTACCTGTGTAGTCAGCATATTTTTTTTTGCACACGGCTCTAAACAAACTTGGCTCGCTGCCAAGTATTTACCTGTGTAGTCAGCATATTTTTTTTTTTTGCACACGGCTCTAAAACAAAAACTTGGCTCGCTGCCAAGTATTTACCTATGTCCATAAACAAAAAAAACGTAGTACCTACGTACCAATGTAAAAAACACTGTGTAAACAACTCCAGTATTTAAGGGGAATAGGTTAGGGTTAGTTAGGGGGTTAGGGTTAGGGGGTTAGGGTTAGTTAGGGTTAGGGGCTAGGGTTAGTTAGGGCTAAGGGGGTTAGGGTTAGTTAGGGTTAGGGTTAGTTAGGGCTAAGGGGGATAGGGTTAGTTAGGGTTAGGGTTAGTTAGGGTTAGGGGGTTAGGGTTAGGGTTAGGGCTAGTTAGGGTTAGTTAGGGGTAGGGGGTTAGGGTTAGTTAGGGTTAGGGTTAGGGCTAGGGTTAGGTTAGGGGGTTAGGGTTAGGGTTAGGGGGGGCTAGGGTTAGGGTTAGGGTTAGGGTTAGGGGGGTTAGCACTCCACTCAGTTGACCCCCCTTTTCCCCTCCACCAATCAGAATTGATCACATGATTTCTCTCAGCCAATCAGAATCTTCCGGGCTATCGGGACCCTTTATACTACTCATATTGTACTGTAAAACGTAGCTTAGTACATTAGGTGAACCATATTTCACACTGGGTTTTACACCTTTGGTGAAACTTCGGGTACATCAGCTCTGACTGGCTACTGAGCTTCTCGCTTTTCACAGAGGATCTGATTGGAACAAATCAAAAGTCCGTAATTAAAATTTAAAGATGAAGTTTATTCGTAGAAAGCAGGACAGAAAGTGTAAACAAAATCAGCAAGAAATTATTATAACATTATGCAGTTAAATACCCTAGTCACCAGTCCGGAATTATACATACCTAAAAATTGTCAATATTCTTAAAGTAATGCAAAAATTAATCCTCCAAAAGAAAGAAACTAACGCTTACCTAATTGTTATAGATAGTTTTGAATTTCTTAAATTGCAAAACTTTAATGTAACACATCTATAGACCTAAAGCTTTAATTAGGTCTATGCTTAAAAGTATGGAATATACCACAGGAGTCTGAAGTTTTTATCGTCAAAAAAAAAAAAAAAAAAAAAAATCCGGAAAAAATTTTTCCTACCCTTAACTAAAAAACCCCAGGATGGCAACGTGTTTTGGGGTTTTTTTAGTTAAGAGTAGGAAAAATTTTTTCCGGATTTTTTTTTTTTTTTTTTTTTTTTTTTTTTTGACGATTAAAACTTCAGACTCCTGTGAATATACATAAATATATTTTTGTCGGTGTCGGAGGCATGTATAAATTAAAAATTTATAGTATCCCACTAGCTAGTATATACTAGTAACTGCGACATTAATCTGGACACGACATTGTCCAGACTTTTTACTCCCATTTCTGATTGTGTTGTCCAAAAATAAATTCATAGACCTAGAGCTTTCTGTCAACGATAAATTATAGAACTTTGCGGGATTTCTTAGCAGTTTATCATAGCCAGGGTCACAAACATGTCTATTTTTGTTTTCAAAATATCACATCTTAAAAGCCAATTGGGATCCACCCCCCACCCCATAATTTGTACACTGATAAATCCCATGGACATAAACTTTTAAAACATCGGATGTATCCCATAGATTATGAGGAGTGAGATGGAAAGGAGTGGCTTCCCTTACCTCGATACCAAACTCCATACACACTACTTTCCCTACGAATTTCTTCACAGACTTCCGGAAAATCAAAAGCTGGGTGGGATCTAAGGATCAGGTGCCAAGTGGGAGTAAGCATCCTAAGTACTGCTCAGGTAGACAGAATTGTTCGCAGTCAAATCTTGTGTAAAACAAAGGCCTAACACTTGGTATGAAACATATCAGCCGAATGATAGATTATTATTTTTTTAATCATGTAGGAGAGCTGGGGGGGGGGGGGCGGGGGGCTTTCAGTATCATAGTTATAGACGGCGAATTTTTTTCAAGGTTAGCTTTATGTTACATTTTTGAATTTTCAGTTATAATACTCTGTGATTGTGTCAAAGAAAAGTATTAGATTAAAAGAAAAGATAAAAAATTAAGAACTGAGAGGGGGGTATGTCTGTTCGCAATTTTACATGTGTATCTAATTATGTAAAAGTAAAAGTATATATGTAACATACTACAGTATCATAAAAACCAAAAATAATATTCACTGTAATATTCAGTTCTCAGGAGTGAGACTGTGAGGAAACACCTCCCCTGTCGAACTTAAAAAATCTTATTTTTTTTAAAGATCGGGATCGAGGTTCGTGTAATTCTAAATTGTCAACAATATCGATCGAAGATGTAGTAAAAATTAGGCCTAACTTCTAGAGTTTCTAACAAATGTCTCGGGAAACTTAAAGAAGGTTTGTGGTTATTTAAATTCTGATCTGAAAGCCTTTTACAATGTTTTAATTTATTTTGTCGGTTAAAATTATTGTCAGATGCATTTGTTGTGGATTGAGATTCTATTTATGATTTCTAAGTAAGAAGAGGTGACAGACTGTTATGTAGCATGGACAAGCTATCAAGAGCCGTAGAGTATGCGGAGGTATGTACATGCTCCTTATATGGTGTACACTGTAGTATGACGTAATAACATACATGAAGTTCAATCATATCAATGGACGGTCAACAGGTCCAGTCTAATGACTATTTCTATTCCCAAAGTAGCTATTTTTACCTACTTTTTGTATTATCTGCATTTTGTGGCCAAATTTAAAGACCAAACGGAGCAACATGGTAAATACCATATCTTTTTATACAGTCACACTGATGAGAGTTACTTCATTCCGAAATTTCCTTGTTAGTCTGTTGAGCTCGCTATCAATAACTACATAGGTAGAAATAGTCTTTAGACTGGACTTGGTCAAGCAACCTTGCAGAGGACTGTGCTTAAACCAATGCAGCACTATTCATTAACACATCACTAATCTGAAGTGTCCTACACCGGCCACATAATGGAGTCTTGTTCAACCAGACCTTCAGCTGTCTCCTTAAATCTCTGACCAGGAAATTGTAGATTTACAGAAATAGCAGAGTCTCTAGTAGAACAAGTGTATAGTCAGATAAGCCGTATTTCACTGGTGCCAAGCTAACTGCACTATGACATAATATTTACATTTGCAAATGTTTTCCTTTATATAACACAACTGAAAGCAATGCGTATGTATAACTGTATAGATACAGGTATGGGGTCAAGAGGTCATAAATATGTGTTTGGACAAATATTCGATGTAATTTCTCTGTGATGTCTCTGTGATGTCATAAAGGTTTGACGCGCTTTTAGTGGATTACATACATGCCGTTGAGTTTGAAAAATAACGCATTTCACAAGTTAAAAGTAACAATCAGGCAAATGTAAAGTATGAATAAGTCACAAATGTAAATAAAAGTACAGGTAATAAGGTATCATTTTCTGAGTTTTATTGGGATGTAAAACAGGTTGGCACATGATCAAATCTTCCATAAAGCCCTTCGGGCTTCATGGGATTTGATCATGTGACCAACCCTTTTTACATAGATCTCAATAAAACTCAAAAAATGATACCTTATTTCTTAAATATTCAGGTTACATGTAAAATAATTATAAGACTGAAAATTTATAATCTATCAATGTTTCCTTACAATTAAGGCCTTCCTTATTGTCTCATACTCAACAAAGAGCTTAGTTTTATATTAAAATCAGATGTTAGATCCACTCTTTTAGGCATTATACTAGGAGCATTGCCAACATATAATTTTGATTAAATTGTTTCAGGGTTAGTATTAGTTATCAACATTGGCTAATAGACTTCTTGTAAAGCCTGCATCTCTAGTATTTCACGATCTTTGAAGTGCATGCAAGAAAATCTATCAAATTAATTTTTAAACACATGCATGCAACAATACTACGTGATAAAAGTCATTAAAATTTTTGGATTTTTTTTCAACAGTATTTAGGCCAGGCAGCTAAACAAAGGCCTGATTCACTGTGTAAGCCATCATCCAGCAGTAAAAGGTGAGAGTCAAATTGCCTCCTGAAAATAAATTACTTCATTGGTAAAATATGTTTTAATTTTTGTTCATTATGGAATAAACTGTCATCTTTGAAGACTTTCTGTGAAAGAAAAACGCTTATTCTTAAAAATAACATCCAAAGTACATGTAGTGTAATTAATATGATCAGTTAATATTTGAGTCCTTGACAGACACAATGTATAATGAAGGTCCTCTTTTTGTTGCAGTAAATCAATTCACCAGAAGCTTCACGATTTGTACATAGAATCCTGCCAGAACCAAGATGATAGCAAGGTCAGAGGAAACTCTGAACAAGTCATACAGAGTTCACACACAGCTGTAGGACCATCTCAAAAAATTGTTTGCTTGTCCTCTTTCGACCAATGGACTGAAAATAACAAGATGGCCTGTTTGAAGACTTTATTTTAACCTCAGGAAGCATTTTGCTAAGCATTACATTTTGAAACTTTAGGATTGATCGTAAAATTTTCTTGAAAAAAAATTTCTCGCTTTCCTATTGACCTAATTTTTTCATCATTGGGAGAGGGCAAACAAACATAATTTTAAAGCAGGGATGGGGTCAATTACTTTAAAAAGTAATTAATTAAATTACAATTACTTTGACTTTTTCTTCAATTAAATTACAATTAAATTACAGGCTTTCTAAGACATGTAATTAATTAAATTACAATTACTTTACAAAAGTAATTAATTAAATTACAAATTACATTTCAATTTTTTTGGAAAATCCTATAATCCTTGTCAATGAATAATATTATACAGAAGAGGGATCATTCATAAAGCAGATCGCTGCACAAAAATACAAGAAATAGTATGGTAAAGCCATTTGTATACTTGTGATTTAAATTTTAACTTTTATTAACAAAACACTGAAGAACTACTTGGGATCAGTTTGATGCAGTTTCCTCCACACAAACCCTACATGTACACAAACTGCATGTGATATGATATTTGATTAAACGGGGGTATTTCAATAGAGTGTAATATGTCACAACTGTAACCCCTCAAATTAAATATTTCTTTTGAAGTTAATCTAAAACTCCTGATATTGCTATTTCTGCAGAATATTTTTACTTCATAAATAATATTTGTACAGAACAAAACTTTTTCAGATACAAAATTCATTCATAAAATTCTGTTTAGACATTAAAATAATTATCAAATTGAAGGTGTTTCTTTTCTCAAACTAGCAAAGCATTTGAAATTGAAATAATTATCCCCATGTGTTGGCTTTGTCTTATTAATCATGGAATGAATACCTCTTTAGAGGAGTTGATTTGTTTTCATTGCAATTTACACCTGTGATCTGCAGGACAATTATCTCTTATCAACAAGAGAGAACTTAATTAATGACACACATTCCTTTTCTATTTTTCTTGACACACATATTCTGCAGTGACCAAGCAACAAACTTAAGATTGAAATATAATAAATGTGTATTTCATAGCTGAATAGACCTAGGAAGGGTGGTGCAAAATTCAGATAAACATGAAAAAAAAATTTTTTTTTATAAAATTGTATATTAAATAGAAAGAAACTAGATTAACTTCAATCTGTAAAATTGAAGGATTGAGGATATGTTTTGCAATAAAAAAACGTAGTAAAATAGGGAGGTAGTGGTGACAGTATATCATTTGAATTCATGTACATGTGTATCATATAAAGTAATTGAATGTAATTGAAAAAGTAATTGAAATTACATGGTATTTATTCAGTGTAATTAATTAAATTACAATTACATGTAATTGAAAAAATGTTCAATTACAAATTACTTGCAATTACTTCAAAAAATGTAATTAATTACAGCCAATTACAATTACTTTTTTCAATTACCCCATCCCTGTTTTAAAGATGGCCTAGATGTATTCCTCTCTAGATTAAACAGATAATATGATTATTTGACTCATTGTAAATTTTTAAAAGATCTTGCATTTTAAGCTATATGGTAGATACATGTATTTATATACAGCTTTTTTGAAACTTTTGACATCAAAAACACTGAGATCTTAAAAATTGTGGATACATTAAAGTAATTTGAGAATCTATATTTTAGCCTGGGTATCTTAATTGAATCTTCACTTACATAGAGTTCATGGTAGAGAGGTTTGACTGTATGTGAATCTTTGTAGGATTCCTGTGTAGTTTTTGTCAGTGTACTTTTCTAATCAACATTTTGCTTTCCAGGATATTGTGCTGTCCTCTAATCTACTGTCAAAGTTGGTCAGGAGAGACAAACTGAATTGTCTGATCCTCAAGCTGTACCCAGGAAATGAGGGCTACTCCATTATGTTACGGGGGCGTGGAGGGGTAGAGCTAGAGACACTGAAGCTCCCATATGAGGTCAGATTTAATATATAGAATTAGGGAATAACTATCTTCTGATTTGGTATTTGCGACCGTTAATGCTGATTTAACGGTCACAAACTGAGTTTTACTGGCGATGCGTAAGCGGAGCCAACGCGTTTGCGACCGTTAAATCAGCATTAACGGTCGCAAATACCAAATCAGAAGATAGTTATTCCCTAATTCTATTGCAATCCATGCATTTTGTTTGTTGTTTATGTCTTATTTTGATGAATTTTGTTACATGAAATACGTCACGGAGCGTTGTGTTTTTGCGTCGCTTTATTATGATGTCACAATGAAAAAGCTTTCACGCTCGTTAAGGTGTCATAACAGTATTATACTTTGGTTCACGTCAAATCATGGCTGACGCAAAATAATCCCGGAATCTTCCCTTCCGATTCGGGCATTTTGATACGAGACTGGAGCTGAATTTTTTTATGAGATGAAAAACAACATGTAAACTTCCTGTATTGACCAGATTTATTAAAATTTAGGGCGTGCTGATTTTTCTATATATTGTCAAGAGTGGGGAGTGATTAGGCCCTGGACTAGCTTTTCAAGCACCTGTTCGACTTCGACCGGAACAAACTTGCGTGCCTTGCTGGATGGCTATGTATTTTTTGGTACTAAAATCTTTATAAAGAATGGTTTTACAAGATCTGAAAAGGAAACTTCTCAGAAGTTTGTTTTGAATTAGTTACATCTACTCAAACTTGCGCATTTTTGGTAAGAATATATAGCAGAAATTAATACTGTTGTGACACCTGCAGTAAAAACGAATTTTGTACTTAGAAATATTGTAGTCTAAGAACTGAGGTTTTATTTTGTGAGTTTAGACGGAAAATGAGAAATAATGGCATTTTTCGACCCTCATTGCTGTTCGTTCATGTTTAATGGAGCATAGAAAATTAGTCCAGATTTCCTCTAAAATAAATTATGTTGGCCACACCACGGCCTGATTTGGATGTATCGGGTTGAGAGAAATGCATGGAATTTAGAGGACAGCTTAAAAAATACCTTGCCATCACACTCGTTAACGTTATTTACTCATAGTTAATTTTAAAATCTATAAATTTAAAAAATTTAGACCACACTCGGAGCAAAATAAAAATTCTGAATATGTGTAAATATCGGTTTATTTGGAACACATTGGTAACAGATAAAGAAATCCGGTCGGAAAAAATAATTATTGAGGCAAATCAATCGTAATTAAGCAGAAAACACCTTAATATTTCAATAATATTTATTTTTTCGATGCCCATTTTAACCCCACCCCCAACCTTATGACAAAAACTATTTCTTTCGCCCTGTTATAAAAAGCAAACTTATTTTGAACAATTTTTCATCCTCATGTGAATCAGTATGCATCCATTAAAAAATTAAAACGAAAAAACCGCACAAGTTTAACGCGCAAGATCATTACATACAGTTCAACTTTTGCCATATTTTTAGAAATCTGTGTTCACCGCGAAGCCCCCTGTCACAGAGTTTTGCCCGTAATTTTCCTATCTTGGGACGGATTTTTATGAAACTTGGTAAATACATTAAATAATCATCATAGATCGGGAAAATAGCAATATACTGGCAAGGACAAAATTTTAGTTTAATTGCAGGTGTCATAACAGTATTATACTTTGGTTCACGTCAAATCATGGCTGACGCAAAATGATCCCGGAATCTTCCCTTCCGATTCGGGCATTTTGATACGAGACTGGAGCTGAATTTTTTTATGAGATGAAAAACAACATGTAAACTTCCTGTATTGACCAGATTTATTAAAATTTAGGGCGTGCTGATTTTTCTATATACTGTCAAGAGTGGGGAGTGATTAGGCCCTGGACTAGCTTTTCAAGCACCTGTTTGACTTCGACCGAAACAAACTTGCGTGCCTTGCTGGATGGCTATGTATTTTTTGGTACTAAAATCTTTATAAAGAATGGTTTTACAAGATCTGAAAAGGAAACTTCTCAGAAGTTTGTTTTGAATTAGTTACATCTACTCAAACTTGCGCATTTTTGGTAAGAATATATAGCAGAAATTAATACTGTTGTGACACCTAATGCTCGTTTTACTGCTTCAAACATCAGTGCATTAGCGAATAAAAAAGTGTTTTACAAAACGATTGCATTAGAATTGTATACACTGTACATGATTTTTTTTAAACCGCACACATCGATGAACCAGTACACTGATGGAGAAATAAAGTACATTAACTATTTGTAATTTTATCTCGACAGACAAAGACATTGGAAATGTAAATATTAAATCATCAATTTCTACCTTACAGGTATCAGAGCTACTGGACTATGTGGACTCTTCTGAGGTGAGATATTTAGATTTGACAAGATCAAAAATAGAGGAAAATCAAAATGATGTGTGATAACTGTATTTTGTAGATAAATGAGTCCTATTAAAAATGAATTTTGGGGTGTTTTTTAGGTGTGGTGTATAATTATTATAATTTCTCTCTTTGTTCTATTGACAGCTTCCTCCGTTCCTTGTGGATCTTCTGGAGAAAGCTCAGGTCTGTAACTGATAGTTTGTTTGTTTGTATGTTGTTTTTCAACATCCCTCTTGAGAATTTTTCACACATATGGAGAAGCCATTTGTGGTGGAGAGCTGCAAATTTTGTTTTATACTCGGCATTCGAGGCCATTGAGAAGTGAGGCATCTGTTACATGCCAGCACCTACTGTGACACAGGACCTCGGTTTATACGGTCTCATCTGAAGGACCGGTCTCCATGTCCCACAGTGTAATTAGAAGTTAAAACTGTAGTCTTCATAGGAAGCATTCTATTTATGATGTATTATAATTCAGCATATGTCTGTGATAGGCGATTTTCAGATTACAGGTGAACGTATTCTACAGTGGCTGTGTTATTCTGTTTGTCTGTCTCTCTGTCTGTCTGTCTGTTTGTGATGGGTGATTTACTGATTACAGGTGAACGTGTTCTACAGTGGCTGTGTTATTCTGTTTGTCTGTCTGTCTGTCAGTCTAGCTGTCTGTCTGTCTGTTTGTGATGGGTGATTTTCTGATTACAGGTGAACGTGCTCTATAGTGGCTGTGTTATTCTGGAGGTCCGAGATTACAGTCGGTCAATCACCGGCTCATACGACACACAATATGTTCTACTGAAATCCACGCCTCAGGTATGTACATCCTCTTGTAACAGTCAGAATGTTTCTAATATTGGAATGAAAATATTACAATTACCGGGTAGAAAACGAAACTCACAAATTTTAAAATTTGCTGACTTGCATGAACATTATTGTATACAGATTATGCTAAAGAATTTTAAATAAAAAGAGATATTTACAGCTTGATTACAAAAATGCTATAACCATGTAAATTACATGTAGTTGAGCAGCTCTCATCTTGTTCAAGTATATACTGAAAAAGCACATTTTTTGGGGGGTTAAATATTTGATGATTGAGGAGAAACATTGGTTCAAGGGTTTCAGGGTTGAAGAAGTGCAGCATTATTACACATTTAAAGGGGCAGGGTGGTTGTGCCCATTTTTAGACTATTTTGGTCTCCTTAAGAAGAAGAGTTCCATATAAAGATATGCAAAAATGATCAAATTTTGAAATTATAATGTATGAAAATTTTCTTTGCCAAATGATAGTTGACAGCTTAAGATATCATATCTAAAAAAATAAGTTATATCCGATGGTTATTTTGTGGACTCTCCCAGCCTTCTTACAATCCTAAAGTTCCTGGAAAACATAAAACCATGTGTCTCTCCATACCACCAAAACAACAAGAATAAAACCCCTGATGAACAGTAGATACTAGATGTTTGCAACATGAAATGAAAAAAATTATGCTAGGATATTTATTCTTTAGTCATTTTCAGTCTATTTTGTCAGACTTATATACCATATACCAGTTATTATTTGTAGACATCACTTAATTTACTAGAATATTTTTATTTCAGTCGATGTTGTCAGACATGTACAATATAATCAATGACGGCCATCGCTTTAATTACGAGGACATTATTAT
>NW_026929994.1:0-10967 GCF_032062105.1 Saccostrea cuccullata
TAAATTAACTTAAACAGATTCAATATGAAAACGTGTATTAGCTGGAATTTATTTGAAAGAAAAATTATTTTAATTAAGATTATAGTTAAAGTAAATAAAGTTCAATAAATTCCAACATCTAAAAAGCAAGAATATTGATTAAAATGTCGATGAGCAGAGAATCAAGTATAACAAAAATTCAGAAATAGCCATGAACCTTAATTAATTTTCAAAAGAATTAATTTTGAAAAAATGTAAATTAAGCCATTTTATAAATTTCATAAATAGAATACCTAAAATCTGACACTTTCTTAGTATCTCACTTAAGTAATTTCAGTGAGTGGATTCTTTAACTTGTAAAAATTTTTTGTAGATTATTTTGGTATGAATGAGGGTGGAAAATAAAGATTTTATGAAAGTTGAAATCCTCAAAATTGATCTCTGACTTTGGTATGAGGTAAAGGCTAATTTATCAAGGTCAAAGGTAAGGTTCAAAAAAAAAAACACTTTAACTTGGTTTTAATTGAAGCTAATTAGGTAAAGTATGAAAATGATAATTTTTAATTTAGAAAGTCAGAAAAGTTAAGTAAATTAAGTAAAGTCACGTATTTAATTAAAACCTAAAGTAAGCAATTTTGAACGTTTCCCATGCTTACCTTTGACCTTGCCTAATTTAAGGTCAAAGTGAAAAAGTCTATCATTGGCCCGTCTTTACAACTTGTCGTTAAAGTTTTTATTCTTGTAAACATCATAAACTTCAAGGAATAACGCTTAAAAGGTTTACGAATTTTTGAATAATAAAAGAAGACTAAATTAGTCGAGACATTGTTGAAAGTTTTTACTCTACGGTTTAGGTTTCGAGGAGTAGCGATAACAGGGTTTCACTAAGGGGCACTATTTTAAGGGTTCAAACTTAGGGGACAAGCATGGAAATAAATGTAAAAATACATATAAAAAAAAAGTTTAGAATTTGGTAAGACAAAAGAGCTAAAAAAGCTTAATTTTACATATTTTGAATGACTTGCTTTACCTTGACCTAGATTTTAAGGTCAAAGGCAAAAAATTTTGCAGTTGCCAACTCTACAACTTCTTAGAAAAGCTTGATTCGTAAACTGAAAATTCGGGCAAATTCAATGAGAGTTTACGAATCTTTCGAATATTGATTAGAGTACAAATAGTCGTAACATTAATAAAGTTGAAACTCTGAGTTTTAGTTTGAGGAGTACGATAAAATTTTTTTTGAAAGGGGAATAAATCCAGAAAGGTAAAGCTCATATGCAGGGTCAATTAAAATTTTAGGTAAATTTCTTTGAAAAAATTTTCATAAATCTTGAAATCAAAATAGTCGGAAAAATTAATATAAAAAAAAAAATTGATCAAACTTCAAGCAAGTGAAAGACTAATAACACTAGGAGATTATGTTAAAAAATAAATGTCTTTCCACTTTTAAGTTTCGTGTCATTGGGTGAAAAAATGAAGAAAAACCCAATTAAATAAAACATAAAACATAAAATTTATTGTGCCATCAGATTAACAGTTTACTTGTTAAGGGAAAAATTATCACTAGCAGATGATGAGTTGTTTTTTCGTAAACTAAATTATAAAAAAAAGATAAAATAAACACGTGGATTTAATAAAATTATCATAAGAAATTTTAAATTGATTTAATACAATTGTAGTATTATTTTTTGAAAAGGCAGGTAAGTGAAAGTAAGATATTTAAAACCGTAATGATTTGATATTCATACATGGATTCATTAAAAAATAAAATTGCGAGCTGATTTACTTTGATATTTATAAATTGAGTAGGCAAAATTAAGAGAATTAAGCAATAATAATAATTCGTGCAATGTAGTCTTACTATGTCGAAGTATACAAGTTTTGAAGCATACTTTGATCACTTAGGTTAGAATTAAATTAAACATTAAGATAAATTAAATTTACAAAATTAAACTTGAAAATGCAATTTAATTTTGAAGACTGAAATGTTGTTTAGGAAGTGAAAATTTATTGAGGAAAAATCCCTTTTAGATTCATCTTAATTGAAATCAAATAAATTAAATAATTCACATTATAAGAGAGAATCTTGGTTAAAAGGTATTAAACAGGAAATAAATGTATTAACAAAAATTAGAATGCAAGGCAAGTTAATAATTTTTATTCATAGATAAATTTCAGCGCAAAAAATAGATGTTGCATGTAAAAATTTCATATTTTAAGAACCTAAAATCTAGGAACTTTCTTTAAGACTTCTACATTTTAACAATATAAAGTAAATTGTGATCTTTAAGTTAAAAATTTGTATAGTCATTTATTTTTTTTGGAAAGAAAAAGGGGTGGGGGGGATTAAATTTTTTAAGAGGTTAATCTCCAGCCTTAAGTTTTTGACTTTGGGTTAAAGGGTCAAAGGTCAAGGAATAATAAGTAAAGAAGAAAAAAAAAAAACCACTTAAACTGAGTTTTAATGAGCTACTAGTAAAGAGATAAATACTTTTAACTTTTGATTAAAGTTAAGGTAAGTTATCAGAAAGGTCAAAGATTATTAAAAACCTAAATAGAATTTTGATTTCAGATCTTTCTTACTAGATGTCGGTCAAAGGTATAAGTGCTGCATTCTTAATTGTTTAAAAAGTTTTTAGTTCTTGAAAATCAAAACTGAGGGGAAAATACTTAAAACGTTTCATTTTGATAATAATAGAGTATAAATTAAGAACATTGTTGAAAATTTTGTACCTATTAGGTTTAGGTTTGAGATAGGATAAAAGGGTTTACATGAAGGCATAATTTAAAGGTCATTAGGTCAACATTAAGAATGAAATGGTTTAAATATGTAAATCAAAGTGTTAAATTGTTAAGAACAAAAGTAAAAAAAGCTAAATTTAATATTTTAATGACTAACTTTATCTGACAATTAAGGTGAAACGTATAAAACTTTTCAGTTGGCCATTTAAACTATTTAAAAAGATTTAATTCTAAACTGCAAACATTGTCATATTAATTGAGTTTAGAACTTTCAACATATTAAATTTAAAAGTCGTAAATTAATAAGTTTATTCTACAGTTTAAGTTTGAATAATAAAAGCTTTTATTGGAAAGGTAAACAGGACAAGGTAAGTCATACAATGTAAGAGTCACTAAAACTTTACGTAATTATACACTAAAATTTGTAAATTGAATTATTTAAATTGAAAAAGTAAAGAAGAAACAGTATTTAAAAAATCCTTAATAAGCTTTGAACTTTCCAATAACCTACTTATTGTCAAATCATAGAGGTCTTAAAGCTTTAAGTGGCTGTCTATTGGGTTAAAAATAAGTTAGAAAACAAAACTAAAATAAAATCTCAATGGATCAATTAGGCCATATGCAAGGAATTATCACACGAGTTTTGACTTAAGTTGGTTTCGAGGTAGTAAAATTACATAAGGGCACAATTAGAGTTCAATAGAACAGTCTGAAGTTTAGAAATAAAAGAAATTAATTAAGAGAATATAAAACTGATTTTATATTTAGCTTGACTTTTGACTGATAAGGTAAGAAAAATTTTGATTGGCACAGTTTAGCCTATTTAAAATTGATTTTGAAATGAACTTAAATACATTGAGTTTATAATTAGTTTTGAATTTATAGTAATTAAAAGGTTAATTTCATTAAGGTGAGTAGAACAGTTTTAGGAAAGCGATCGAAGGCTGAGTTATAAGTAATGAAAATGTAGAAATTAGCTGAAATCTTGAAACTGACTAAAATTACGAAAATAAAGAAAGAAAAATCAAAGTAGGTTGAAGTTGAAACCTAACACTAATATTGATAATAATTAGAGGATTTTAATTTAATGTCATCATTTGGTTAAAAAACGTAAAGAATAAAATTTAAATAAAAAAAAAAAAAATAGGGTCAAGAATACGTAATCAAAATTACCAAAGTCGTCCTTGAAAGTGAATATTTTGGATTAAATCGAATTACGGAATAAGTATTACACAATTGAGAATACAAGCAGGTAATAATTTATTAAAAATTAAATTAAATCAAGGGAAAGCGATTACAATTAATAAAGTCATAATATGAGTTCCGTAAAACTTAGCATTTAAATTTTTTGAAATTGTAACATTAAATAATAATATTTTAAGTAAAAATTATTACTTAATGATTTGGGAAAAAAAATGGGTATGAGAGGGGAATATTAAAATGTTTTAGAAATTCATATATTAACTTAAAATTTATTCATATAGAGCAAGAAGGTCAAAACGTTTAGCAGTATCAAGTGAATAAAACAATCAAAACTAGTTATTAATAATCTAGTAAAGTATAATATTAACATAAAAATTTGATACGTAAAGGAAGTAATTAAGGTCAGGAAATCAGCAGTTTTTTAGTATTTATTATTTTTTAAAATTTAATGTTTAGAAGCATAAAATGAAATTATCAAAAATAAAAAAAAAAAGTTATAAGGAAATTTTTCATGAATAATTGATATTTTAATTATAATAGTAAAAAAACAACTAAATTGTATCAGACTATACTACCTTGAAAGCAAGTATATGCTATTAAAATTTCAATTATAGAATTAAGTAATCTGACTAAGAGTACAATTGATTATATAGTTTTAGGTACAGTTATAAAGGGTATTAAAGAGATGAGTTATCATAAAGTTATTAAACAAAGGATTATAGTATCTCACTAAATTTGAATGATTGTTACTTTCTTATGATAAGCAATTAGGTATCAGGTAAATCCGATGTTTAATTCAATAGTAATTAGTAGTATTATGTTATACAATTGTAATTTAGTAAAAACGGTCAATCTAGTATTTCGAAATAATAAATATAAGGAATATAATAGGAAGTTGAGAATAAAGTTAGAAAGGGAATATAGATACGAAATTATTTAAGGTTAGAGGTAAAAAGAAAAAAAAAATAATAAAATTAGCTCGATACACTGAAGAGAAACAGCGTCATTTAGGAATAAACATTCTGACATAAGTTTACACTTGCCTGATTTAAATCGTAAAAAAATTATTGTTGGTAGGACATGTTGCAATTTATAAGGTGTTCTCAGAGAAAATTTTTAATATAGAATAATTTGAAATATGGAAAAAATAAAATTAAAACTTTAAATTAAAAAAATATATTAAAAAACTATTAATCATTAGGGAAGTAACAAAAAAAAACATTTTTTTAAATTACATTGATTTATAAACAGTGTTGAGCGATTAATATTTCGAGAAAATCTCATTTATTTTTTAAGAGTTAGATATATTAAATACTAAAATATATTTATGTAGCAGAAGAAAGATCGAAAAAATTAATTATGATAATAATATATTTTATGAATTGTATAATATGTTTGATGAAAAAAAATGATGGCGCATTAAGTGGAATATAGGAACATAATACAATTAAATAATAATAATCAACTAAGATACTCGAGATAAAGTAAACATTAGCAATCGGTTAATTATAACAAAAGAAAATATTGAGTAAGATTAATGAATCTAATAGCACTTCTGCTGTTTTTAGAGATTTTGATTTGCTGTTTTTTTGTTTTCAAAGGGGGATAATTAGAAGAATCCTTATGATCTGTTAGTTGGAGGTAAAGTATTAAAACTACTATTAGTAAGCAAATTTTTTTATTCTTTTTAAAGAAAACGAAAAAAGAAAAACAAGATATTTCCAATGACTAACCTAATATTGAATAAGTTAGGTTAGTCTATTGAAAGAAAAAAAAAAAAAAAAAAGTAAGTCTAAGTCACTGATAAGGATAAATACGTTGAATTTGATTGTTTAGATCGAAATAACAGAATTGAGTGAGAAGTAGTGTTTTAGAAAAAGAGAATAAAAAAATAATGTTCAATTGATACCTCTAATAGAGAGATTTCATACATGTAAAATAAAACATAAATTATTGGTTATTGAAATTTAGATTCAATTAATTGATTCTTAAAAAGATGTATTTAGAGGAAATAAATCTGCACCTTATTTAATACATTTTTCAGAAAAAAAAATATTCCATTATAAAAAAAAAACTTATCTCAGAGATTATAATTTTGAATTCCTTTTTTTTATTTAAAATGGGAAAAGAAAAAAAAAAAAATTTACGATAGCGCAATTATAGTAACAAAAATTGTTTATCTAAATCAATAGATAATTAAGGTCAAGGTCAAGGTCAAAGGTCAAGGTCATTTTAAAAAACCCTAAATAAGCAATTTTGATACTTCCCAATGACCTTGACCTTTGACCTTGACCTAATTTCAAGGTCAAAGGTCAAAAGATCTATGCAGTTGGCCCATGTCCTTACACTTGTCGTTAAGAAGTTTTTATTCTTCGTAAACATCATAAACTGCAGGGGCAATAACTACTTAAAAGTTTACAATTCTTTCGCACTAATAGAATGAGAAGTGTACTAAATTAGTCGCAGACATTGTGAAGGTTTTGTACCTCTACGGTTTACGGTTTGGAGGAGTAGCGATAACAAGGGTTTACACTGAAAGGGGCACTAACTTTTAGAGGGTTCAATCTTAGGGGACAAGCATGGAATCTCTGAAATGGTTTTAAGATACATACTAAAATCAAAGAAGTTTAGAATTTGGTAAGAACAAAGAGCTATAAAAATGCTAATTTTACCTATTTTGAATGACCTTACCTTGACCTTGACCTAGATTTAAGGTCAAAGGTCAAAAATCTTTTGCATTTGGCCATGTCTCTACCCTTGTCGTTTAGAAAAATCTTGATATTTGTAAACATCGCAAACATTCAGGGCAATAATTCATTATAGGAGTTTAGAATCCTTTCGCAATGTTTGATTGGAGAGTCTACTAAATAGTCGTAAACATTAATAAAGGTTTGGAATCTCTGCGGTTTATGGTTTGGAGGAGTAGCGATAACAAGCTTTTATTGGAAAGGGTCGTAACTCCGAAAGGGGTAAAGTTCTATACGCAGGGTCAACTGAAAAACTTTTACGGATACATTTTTGACTAAAATCTTTTCGATAAATCTTGAAACTGAAAATCACACGGCGGAAAAATAATAAAAAGAAAAAAAAAACAGAAGAAATCAATAGGTCTTTCCAGAAAGCTGGAAAGACCTAATAAACACTAGAGATTATTGTTCAGAACAATAAGAGGTCTTCCAGTTTTTAAGTGTTTCCTGTCATTTGGGTTAAAAAAGAAGAAAAACGCAAAAAAAAAAAAAAAAAAAATAAAAAAAAAATGTGCACAGGATTCGACCTGGACCCTCGATTGCAGGCGACGCTCTAACCACTACGCCACGGGTCCGTTGAAATTGGTTGTATTATTGTGATAAAGAAGGAATTTCCTTGATTATTGACCGTAAAAGTCAGAACACTTTGACAACTTGGGAGATATGTAGTTTGAAAGATTGTTTTGAGTTAAAAAAGATGGTCGTTAAATTTGAATGGTATTAACATACATGCATTTGAGGTTCGGCAATTTTTATTTGAAAAAGGCCTTGTTGACAGATATGGTAATTCATAGGTAGATTTAATAATCATTCTATTTGAATTGAATTATAGTACAGCATAAATTAAATTGAAACATGCATTAGGAAAAAGTGTATTGAGACGTGGAAATTTATTTGAAGGAAAAATCCCATTTTCAGATTCATTCCATTAATATTAAATCTAAATAAATTTGAAATAAATTCCACATACTAAAGAAAGCAAGAATATTTGGTATCAAAAATGTCGTATTAGAGCAGGAGAATCAAATGCTATTAACAAAAATGAAGAAATAGCCAATAAGCTTTAATTAATTTTTATGCTCATAAAGAAACTTAAATTTTAGACAGAAAAAAAATGTAGTTTTCCGATATTGCACTAGAATTTCATTGTACTTAAGAGACTCACCGTAAAACTCTCAGGGCACTTTCTTTAAAGGTGTCTTCTACATTTAAAATCTGAATTTTATGTCGATCTGTGATTCTTTTGAGTTGTACAAAATTTTTTATGTCACTATTGTTTTTTTTTTTTGAGAAAGGGGGGGGGGGATATAACATTTGTTGACATGACAGTTATAAATACCTCCACATAATTAAGCTTGATTGTGACCTTTGGGTCAATGGGGGTCAAAAGTCAAGGTCATTATCAAGGTCAAAGGTAAATGGTCATAAAAAAAAACCCCTTAAAAGACTTGAGTTTTACACTTGAAGGTGAATCTAGGTAAAGATAATGAATAATTTATCCTTTTTAAAACTTTTGAGAAAAGGTCAATGGTAAGGTCAATACAAGGTCAAAGGTCAAGGTCATTTTAAAAAACCCGTAAATAAGCAATTTTGATACTTCCCAATGACCTTGACCTTTGACCTTGACCTAATGTTCAAGGTCAAAGGTCAAAAGATCTGTTGCAGTTGGGCCCATGTCTTTACTACTTGTCGTTAAGAAGTTTTTAGTTCTTCGTAAACATCATAAATTTGCCAGGGGCAATAACTACTTAAAAGGGTTTACGAATTCTTTCGCACTAATAGAATGAGAAGTGTACTAAATTAGTCGCAGACATTGTTGAAGGTTTTGTACCTCTACGGTTTACGGTTTCGGAGGAGTAGCGATAACAAGGGTTTACACTGAAAGGGGCACTAACTTTTAGAGGGTTAAGTCTTAGGGGACAAGCATGGAATCTCTGAAATGGGTTTAATAGTACATACTAAAAATACAAAGATGTTTAGAATTTGGTTAAGAACAAAAGAGCTTTAAAAAATGCTTAATTTTACATATTTTGAATGACCTTGACCTTTGACCTTGACCTAGATTTTAAGGTCAAAGGTCAAAAATCTTTTGCAGTTGGTCCCATGTCTCTACGCCTTGTCGTTTAAGAAAAGATCTTGATATTCGTAAACATTGCAAACATTCAAGGGCAATAATTCAATATAGGAGTTACGAACCCTTTTCGCAATGTTTGATTGGAGAGTCTACTAAATCAGTCGTAAACATTAATAAAGGTTTGGAATTCTGCGGTTTATGGTTTTGGAGGAGTAGCGATAACAAGCTTTTATTGGAAGGGGTCGTAACTCCGAAAGGGGTAAAAACTCATATACGCAGGGTCAACTGTTAAAATCTTTTACGGAGTACATTCTTTTCGACTAAAATCTTTTCGATAAATCTTGAAACTCAAAATCACACGGCGGAAAAATAATAAAAAAGAAAAAAAAAAAACAGAAGAAAATCAATAGGTCTTTCCAGAGAAAGCTGGAAAGACCTAATAAACACTAGGAGACTTATTGTTCAAAGAACAATAAGAGGTTTCCAGGGTTTTAAGTGTTTCCTGTCATTTGGGTTGAAAAAAGAAGAAAAACGCCAAAAAAAAAAAAAAAAATTAAAAAGTGCTCCAACAGGATTCGAACCGTGGACCCTCTGATTGCAAGGCGAACGCTCTATGCACTACGCCACGGCTCCGATGAAGTTGGTTTGTAACTTACAGTGTAGAAAAAAAGAAGAAATGAAAACACGTGGATTTATAAAAATAGAAACGCGTGAAGTTTTAAAAGTACAGAAAGGATTATTTGTTTGTGATGGAACTGGGAGATATGAAGTTCTGAAAACGATTGGTGGATATTGAAAATGGAATTTCCTGTTTAAAAAAACATTCGAGTTTGTTTATAGTTTGAAAAGATTAGTAATCTACAGAGCTTTAAGTATTGAACTTCGTGCGGCACGTGTTTACAATTTTGAAAATATGGCGCGTTTGTTTTGACAGATATGGTGAATCATAGGTTAGATTAAATAATCATTCTATTTGGATTGAATTAATAGTTATGAGCATAAATTAAACTTGAAACATGCATTTGAAAAAACGGTGTCAGCGAGAGCGTGGAAATTTATTTGATAGGAAAAATCCCTATTTTCGAGATTCATCCGATTTATATGAAATCTAAATAAATTTCAAATAAATTCCACATTTAAAGAGAGCAAGAATAGTATTAAAAATTTGTATTAGAGCAGGAGAATCAAATGCTATTAACAAAAACTGAAGAAATAGCCAAGGCAAGCTTTAATTAATTTTTATGCTCATCAGCACTTAAATTTAGACAGAAAAAAAAATGTAGTTTCCGATATTGAATAGAATTTCATTATACTTAAGAGACTCACCGTAAAACTCTCAGGACACTTTCTTTGAAGTATCTTCTACATTTTAATCTGAATTTCATGTCGATGTGTGATCTAGTTTAAGCTGTACAAAATTTGTTTACGTCACTATTGATTTTTTTTTTGAGAAAGGGGGGGGGGATATAAGCATTTGTTTGAGAGAGAGTTGTAAATATCTCCAAGACCTTAAGCTTGATTGTGACCTTTGGGTCAATGGGGTCAAAGGTCAAGGTCATTCATCAAGGTCAAAGGTCATGGTCATAAAAAAAACCCACTTACAGACTTGAGTTTTACACTTGAAGGTGAATCTAGGTAAAGGTTATGAATACATGTATACCTTTTTAACTTTTGAGAAGGTAAGTCTAAGGTCAAGGTCAAATATCAAGGTCAAAGGTCAAGGTCATTTTTTTATTAAAAACTCGTAAATAAGCAATTTTAATACTTCCCAATGACCTTGACCTTTGACCTCGACCTAATCTTCAAGGTCAAAGGTCAAAAGATCTGATGCAGTTGGACCCATGTCTTTTCAACTTGTCGTTAAGAAGTTTTTATTTCTACGTAAACATCAACAAATATCAGGGGCAATAACTACTTAAAACGGTTTACGAATTCTTTCGCACTAATAGAATGAGAAGTGTACTAAATTAGTCGCAGACATTGTTGAAGGTTTTGTACCTCTACGGTTTACGGTTTCGGAGGAGTAGCGATAACAAGGGTTTACACTGAAAGGGGCACTAACTTTTAGAGGGTTCAATCTTAGGGGACAAGCATGGAATCTCTGAAATGGGTTTTTAAAATACATACTAAAAATACAAAGAAGTTTAGAATTTGGTAAAGAACAAAAGAGCTATAAAATATGCTTAATTTTACATATTTTGAATGACCTTGACCTTTGACCT
>NW_026929995.1:0-10737 GCF_032062105.1 Saccostrea cuccullata
AAAGAAAAAAAAAAGAAAGAAGAAATCGTAAGGGGCAGGGTGTATTTTTTTAAAAAATTCAAATATATATTGGATTTAAACGGTCCTTTAATTTTCTTTGCACAAACTACTCTATCCAAATACACGGAAGGGTAAATACCTATTCGTTAAACTTTATCTCTGATATAAACTTAAAAGTTAAAATATCAAAATTGACACTCGCCTCAAAGAGCGAGGAACAATATTAACAGTCTATTTTTTAATACCGTTAGATTTGAATGTTTTTTTTTTCGCGCATTGAACAGGTGCGTGAGAAACCTAGATGGACTACTTACACACATCTCCCCCTGGGTATGAATTGGTACATGGGGTCTGGTTGACTGTCGGGGAAATGGACGATATAACGAAGTACTCCTTTCGTGTTATTTAAGACAGGAGGGAAAATCAAATCACGAGATCTGAAAAGTAAAGATGGAAAAAGTAGAGGAAATTATATATGAACTTGATCCATATAGGAATATATATGTCATATCGTTTAATCACTTAATTCAATGTTAAATTTAAAACAAAAAATCGTGACGTTCAACATTTAATTTTAATCATTCGTAAATAATCTTTCAAAGATAAACTAAAAATAGAAATGTTTACATTTACTTACGTAGGACAACAATGGTCACCGTCATGATACCCCGAATAATAATAATTACTAGAACTTTTTAAACGCGAGGAATAGCCGTAAGGTTTCCTGAACTTTTTCTGCCATACGGGACTCTTACTGGTGCGGCTTGTGTAGGCGTTTAATTCTTTTAGCTTCATTTGCAGCTCATTCTTTGTGAAAAATATTCCTGTGTGAAATATTTACATTTAGTAAATTATATATAAAATTTAAAAAAAAAATGTGTAGACTCTTGAAGGATCTAAATGAGCAAGTTAAAAAACCCAGTCAATTCGCATTTATTGATTTGACATACATGTATACTTTGACACTTTCTAAGTAAATCTAATGACGGTTGTAAGTATTAGAATCATTTATGAATTTATCACTATCTTTAAAATCTGAAAAGTTCTTTGACTGGAAGATCAGACTATTTTAAAATGTAATTAACTTACGAACCCCGATATAAATGCCGTATCTTTTCATACGGAATCCCGGCACACGTTCCTGCGAAGCACCGACTGTTCTCCGGACTGGACATTTTTAGTTCTGGATTTTTCATCTTCGCTGTATGAATTTGAGAATCAACAATAGTTACTACACACAGAAGGAATATGCAGCGGCAGGTATTTGTCATTTTACAAGGTGGCTGCTTTTCCTCCAAAAACACGTGCTGGTTGATGGTCACTTTGATCCAAAATGCGTCACTTTGTTTTCAGTTTTAAATAAAGGGGTCGAAAATTTAATGATGTTTATTCCTCTTGTTGGCTTAATTAATTATAACCACGTCCTCAGGCCGTCACGGAGGGAACTGGATAAAGAAATGTTGCGGTATGTTGTCGCAGTATACGTAAGGCAAACCCTGGAGATTTAGGAAAGGCTATATTTAAACCATGGAAAATGAAATATAGGGCATGGTCCATATCTGTCTTGGTTATTTAACAATAAAAGAAAACATTTCTTTCACGGTAAAAGAAAAGATTTCTAAACTACTTCCGTGTTGCACCCCTATTCAGGTTATTCCACGGATAATGTACCCATTTGACAACTGCTTCAAGGTCTTTAATCGTGATCAGAGATCGCGATCTAAGACGTAAAAATAATACGTATATACCTGATCAGTCACGACAATCAATGTACCATCATTAAGAACCATGGTCCTTTAAGGCATGAAGAGTAAGGCTTTCAAATTGTAACATTTATTTCTTTATTTAAATAAATCGGAAAATTCAACATTTTAAATAAGGAAATTAACCTTTAAACATGGAAATAAAATATTTTTAGTGAAAAAAAATATGCTAACCATAAGTAAAGATTGTGCCCTTGTCCTCTAAATCGGTTAACAGGTTTACCTGTAATATCAACAGGTTTTTCTGTATACATGTACCTGATGAAAAAGAATAACCGTAGTACCAAAAGTTTTGTGGCATAATCTGTCCCTACATGTTAACATGCAACATAATACGGTTACCGTAATCCAAACATCAAAAACAAATGGTCAAAATTATTCATGCCCAGGGACATATGGGGGAGGTCATGTCACATTCATACATTTTATGAAAAATGAAAGCCCCAACACCAAGCATTCAAAATTATGGACAGGGTTAGGATATTTCAAAAGAAGGTCAAATTTCAAGGTCAGTGTCAAAGGGTTATCCACTGTTTGTGAGTGGGATAGCTCTTTTATGCAACCCGCGACAGGAACTATATTCCCTGAGGGCTTGCCCGAGGGGAATATTCCTGTCAAGGCTTAGATGAAAGAGCTACCCCACCCATAACCAGTGGATAAGCGTTTTATTATACTGATGTGTATTATAATTTCTGAGTCTATTGATTTATCGCTTGAAATCAAAATTGGCGGCAAAAATTGCATGAAAATCTTCTGAGGGGTGGATAGCAAAAACTATACCCCGGGGTTTAGCTTCCTATGCGTGGAAATTTTCTGACTATGAAAAAGTAGTCAATTTACCTTCTTAACTTTATACAGGAAACATTTTAACAGAAGTATAATAATTGTTCATACCCAAGAAAGGTCTTGCTTGAAGGAGTACACACGTGATATATGAAACCCCAAAGAACAAGCTAATTCAGAGAATTTGTGTCCCCCGCTTAGGGAAAAAGTAAACCATGCGCAGTTCGGGGAGGGGGGGGGGGGTCATATCCTCTTACTGAATTTATAGAATTATTAAATGTATACATGTATACTGAAGCAAATAAAATATGCCAATATGGATATAAAGATTTCATTGCTTATTCTTTATTATGTGTATAGAAGATTCTTTTAATTAATATGGAATATTTATCACACTGTAATGATGATTTTATGAGTTTGTACAAGCCAGACCTCATAAATTTTTCATTTCACATGCTTGCCGGAAGTGACGTGAACAAAAGAAAGCAATGAGCTAAGTAGTCTCTAGTGACTTTATAATTTCAATTTTCCATTAAAACCAAAAATAAGCTATTCTTGGCTACCTTCCGGTTTTACCGGTTTTACCGGAAGTGATGTCGACGGACGGAAAGTTAAGATTTAAGCTTCCAGTAACATATGTTGCCCATAAACCTGTCAAGAACAGCAAAAATATGCAATTTTTGACTACTTCCGGTTTGACCGGAAGTGACGTCGCAGGACGTATTCTAACGACTCCATTAGATAAAGCTTGTCATTTTGAACAACTTTGCTTCTTTCACGTATTACAAATTCTCAATACTTTTTGAGATATTAAGGAAAAACTGTTGGCCCCTTTTGGCCCTTTATTATAACGGCCAGCCCCTTACCGTTTATATATTTCGAAAGATCGTGAAATTCTCTACAACTTTTGTTCTATATGTCTTTACAAATTGTTAACATGTAAAAAGATATTGCCAAAAATGTGTGAAAAATTTCTTAATTCCCGATATGTCTTTTTTCGAGCCATAGCGAGCGCCAAGGTGCTGCATTTCCGGAGAATAAGAAAGGTGTGTGTCACATAAGCACATCTTGCTCTATCATCTCTGAAAATCTTACGTTTCTATCTAAAAGCACTTTTGAGAAAACTGCTGGACAAAGTGACCCTCTGAAAATCACTAAATCGCTGAAATCTCAAAACCGGAAGTGACGTCATAAAAATAAAAAATCATCTATCAGGTTTGATTGATGTTCCATCAGTCCTGAAAGTTTCATGAAAATTGATCGAGCCGTTTCCGAGAAATCGAGTGCACAAAATCGGTAAGAAAAAAAACAATAATAAAAATAGTGGAAAAGAAACCTAAGAATAACAGTAAGGTCTTCCGCTGAAGACGGAAGACCTTAATAATAATAGGGAAAAAGAAACCGATGAATAACAAGAAGGTCTTCCGTTGGAGACGGAAGACCTTAATAAAAGTGAAGAAGAAACAATAGAATATTAGAAGGGTCTTCCGTTGGAGACGAAAGACCCTAACTAGATACGATCTCGTTGTGAACAACGAGTGGGTCTTCCGTTCGATTCTTGATGAGATGAGATAAGATTTTGAATGAGATTTGCATTCTAAAGTAATGATTTTCCATAATCGGTAGAAAGACATTGAACAATAAAGACTTCATAAATCGACTTTTGGTCCCTCACGGCCCCTAATCTTAGGGATCAGCCCTTTTTCTTCATAACATTTTAAAGCTCTTAGAATTATGAACACTTTTTGTTCAACAACTATTCAGAGATTCTTTTTCATTATCGAGTTATTCGCAAAAGAAATATTTAGGGGCCAACCCTTCAACTCCCTAATGGGGACGTTTAGCGAAAAATGAAAGGTTGCATATTGTTCAGAACATGATTTTAAACATCTTTTACTCAATATTACTTGTCAAAATCTTTCTCACTTTCGAGATATAAAGAATCAACGATTTAGCATTCTGGCCTCTTGTAACCCCTAATTATGTTATATACGACAAAAAATCATAATATACAGTTGTAGATTGTTGAGATAAACATTTTTGCTTCATTAATGTATAACAAATTATTGACTGTTAAAGAGTTATCGAAAAAAGACTTTTAGCCCCTTTTGGCCCCTAATTTGAGTACCCAGCCCCTTTTCCTGGATTTCATTTTGAAGCTCTTAGGATTTTGAACACTTTTTGTTCAACAACTATTCAGAGATTCTTTTTCGTTTTTGAGTTATTTCCAAAGAAATATTTAGGGGCCAATCCTTCAACTCCCTAATGGGGACGTTTAGCGAAAAATGAAAGGTTGCATATTGTTCAGAAGATAATTTTGAACATCTTTTGTTCAATATTACTTGTCAAAATATTTCTCACTTTCGAGATATAAAGCATCAACGATTTACCATTCTGGCCCCTTGTAGCCCTTAATTATGTAATACTAATATACGACATAAAAATCATAATATACAGTTGTAGGTTGTTGAGATAAACATTTTTGCTTCAGTAATGTATAACAAAATATTGACTGTAAAAGAGTTATCGAAAAAAAACTTTTAGCCCCTCTTGTCCCTTAATTTGAGTGCCCAGCCCCTTTTTCTGGATTTCATCCCAAAGCTCTTAGAATTTTGAACACTTTTTGTTCAACAACTATTCAGAGATTCTTTTTCGTTTTCGAGTTATTCGTAAAAGAAATATTTAGGGGCCAACTCTTCAACTCCCTAATGGGGACGTTTAGCGAAAAATGAAAGAATGCATATTGTTAAGAACATGATTTTGAACATCTTTTGTTCAATATCACTTGTCAAAATATTTATCACTTTCGAGATATAAAGCCTAAAAGATTTAGTATTCTGGCCCCTTTTGACCCCTAATTATGTATCATACGATATTAAAATCATAAAATACAGTTGTAGAATGTAAGGATAAACATTTTTGCTTCAGTAATGTATAACAAAATATTGACTGTTAAAGAGTTATCGAAAAAAGACTTTTAGCCCCTTTTGGCCCTTAATGTGATAAGTCAGCACTTCTTTTATGGTATTATATTAAAGATCTTGTTATTCTGCATAAATTTTGTTCAGTATGTTTTAACAAAATAATTATGATTCAAAAGATATGATGCAAAATGTCTTAAAAAATCAGTCATGATTCGTGTCCTAAATTTTGACCCCTACGGAGCTTCCATACTAGACACTTCCGGAAAATATCCTGACCCAGGTGCAACATGGCAACATGTCCTCTATTATCACTGAAAATTTCAGCGCTCTAGCTTAAGCCGTTATTGAGCTCTATCAAAGACACGGAGGTCGGTTGAATTTTAAGAAAAGGGCGATAACTCTAGACCGGAAGTGATTTTTAAAAAATCCTGAAGCCGGAATTAACTTCAGATAATTTTGCACCAACCCTGAAAATTTGAAACAAATCGATCCAAAGATCTCTGAGAAATCGTCTGCACAAAATTTGTGCAGAAAAAAAGAATAATAACTAGATACGATCTCGTTGCGAGAAACGAGTGGGTCTTCCGTCCAATTCTTGATAAGATGAGAAAAGATTTTGATTGAGATTTTCATTCAAAAATAATGATTTACCACAATCTGTGTGTGTAAAAAGACATTGAACATTAAAGACTTTAAAAATCGGCTTTTGGCCCCTAACGGCCCTTAATTTTAGGAATCAGCCCTTTTTCTTCATATCATCTTAAAGTTCTAAAGATTTTGATCACTTTTTGTTCAACAACTGTTAAGAAATTCTTTTCGTTTTTTGAGCTATTAGCAAAAGAAATATTTAGGGGCCAACCCTTCAACTCCTTAATGGGGACGTTTAGCAAAAAATGAAAGGTTGCATATTGTTTAGAACATTATTTTGAACATCTTTTGTTCAATATTGCTTATCAAAATATTTCTGCCTTTCGAGATATAAAGCATCAAAGATTAAGCATTTTGGCCCCTTGTGGCCCCTAATTATGTAACAAACGACATAAAAATCATAATACATAATTGTAGATGGTTGAGATAAACATCTTTGCTTCAGAAATGTATTACAAAATATTAACTGATAAAGAGTTATCGATTGAAGACTTTTGGCCCCTCTTGGCCCCTAATTCGAGTGCCCAGCCCCTTTTTCAGGATCTCATCTTAAAGATCTTAAGATTTTAAACATTTTTTGTTCAACAACTTTTCAGAAGTTTTTTTTCGTTTTTGAGCTATTAGCAAAAGAAATATTTAGGGGCCAACCCTTCAACTCCTTAATGGGGACGTTTAGCAAAAAATGAAAGGTTGCATATTGTTTAGAACATTATTTTGAACATCTTTTGTTCAAAATTGCTTGTCAAAATATTTTTCCCTTTCGAGATATAAAGTGTCAAAGATTTAGCATTCTGGCCCCTTGTGGCCCCTAATTATGTAACATACGACATAAAAGTCATAATACATAGTTGTAGATAGTTGAGATAAACATCTTTGCTTCAGTAACGTAAAACAAAATATTAAGTGATAAAGAGTTATCGATTGAAAACTTTTGGCCCCTTTTTGCCCCAAATTTGAGTGCCCAGCCCCTTTTTCTTGATTTCGTCTTAAAGCTCTTATAATTTTGAACACTTTTTGTTCAACAACTATTCAGAGATTCTTTTTCGTTTTCGAGTTATTTGCAAAAGAAATATTTAGGGGCCAACCCTTCAACTCCTTAACGGGGACGTTTAGCGAAAAATGAAAGGTTACATATTGTTTAGAACATTATTTTGAACATCTTTTGTTCAATATTACTTATCAAAATATTTCTCACTTTCGAGATATAAAGCGTCAAAGATTTAGCATTCTGGCCCCTTTTGGCCCCTAATCATGTATCATACGACATTAAAATTATAATATATAGTTGTAAAATGTTGAGATAAACATTTTTGCTTCAGAAATGTATAACAAAATATTGACTGATAAAGAGTTATCGATTAAAGACTGTTGGCCCCTCTTGGCCCCTAGTGTGATGAGTCAGCACTTTTTTCTTGATATCATATGAAAGATCTTGTCATTCTTCACAAATATTGTTCAGTATGTTTTCACAAAATATTTATACTTTAAGAGATATGATGCAAAATGTCTCAAAAAATCACTCATAATTCGTGTCCTAGATTTCGACCCCTACCGAGCTTCCATACTAGGCACTTCCGGAAGATTTGAAAGTACAGGTGCAAAACTACAATATGTCTTCTATTAGTCCTGAAAAGGACAACATTCTAGCTTTTGTCGTTTTTGAGTTTTTGTCCGGACAAAATGGTCACTAAAATTCGATTAAAGGGCGATAACTTCCGACCGGAAGTGATTTTTCAAAAAATAAAAAAAATGAATAAGGTTTAGTTCATGATACATCTTTCCTGAAAATTTCAAGTCAATCCACCCAAGCATCTCTGAGAAATCGTCTGCACAAAAATGTGTAAAGAAAAAAATAATAATAATAAAAGTGAAAAAGAAACAATAGAATAATAGAAGGGTCTTCCGCTGGAGACGGAGGGAACATAAATATATGTAAAATAATCTTTACCTCACCTGATCAACGCTAGATAGTAAATGATTTATCCCTGAAAAATTTAAACTCAGCCAAAGTAACACCATTAAAAAAAATGGCGGAACATGCCCGAATTATTATATTTCAATTTTTATCCCATCACTTTTTTTTGAATTGATAAAAACATAAAGCTAATCTAATAAAAAAAAAATACTAATGAATTTGATCAACAAACATAATTGCAGTCGGGGTTTATAAAACTCCATTCTTGTCCAATTTCACTTACAAAACTAACAGAAAATTGGCTTAATGCAATAGATCGTGGTGAACTAATCGGTATTGCATTTAAAGATCTCAGTAAAACATTTGGTTAAGTAAATCATGATATTCTTCTAGAGGAATTAACCCACTATAAATTTAACCATACAACTTTAAATTGGATAAAGTCATCTCTTTACAACAGGACACAGTGTGTTAAATTTGGAACGTGTGTCCCCACTATTTTTCCCGTCACAGCAGGAGTACCATAAAGCTAAATTTTGCGTCCACTTTTATTTTTCATTATAGTATAAATGATTTTTAAATACATTTAAACAATTCAAATATTTTTATGCTTGCTGATGATGCAACTCTAGAAAATACACAAAATTTACGATCTTTCCGATATTGAGAAATGGTGTGCTGAAAATAAAATTGTCTTAAAAGAAGACAAGACAAAATGTATGCTAATAGTTACACAATAGTAGAAATAAATTTACTAGAAATTCACAACTTAAAGTCTAATACAAAACAATTGAAATGGTTGAAACTGAAAAAAAATCTTGGAAGTCTTACATACGGGGGCCGTTTTTGTTTTTAAAATTTAAGCGGAATTATTGCACAGAAAAAATATTTGACGACATATTCGGGCAAAATTTCACACATAATATAAAAGAATCTCTACTTATTTTGTCTTCAAAATTTCATATCAAAATGCTGTAAATTGATATCAATTTTGGATGATTTATCAGGACATATTGATTCAAGGAGCAGCAAAATCTTCAAAGTCATGGACATTATAAAAAAATATAAGCTTTCATTTTGTTCTGCTACATTTTGAATCTATGTTGGCGATACCTCGAGCATTACATACAATAAAACAAAATTGTGGATCTCCCTCAATTCAGGAGACGTCATTTTCACAGTCGTTTTCACAGGAATCGCATCGGGGAAACAATACTGTTCGTTATCTCCATATCCTTTATTTTCTCAACATTTTATCAAGAGTTCCTGTACGTACAGTTTAAAATACATATTCTCTCTTTTCAACATCCATGCACCATTTCTTGTCAAGTTTAATATCTAATAAAAAGTTTATAAACATGCAAAACATATTTTTTTTTGTTTTAGAACCAAAGACTGCAGGTACATATGAGATATAATGTGACATTGGATCACTCTCAGTCACATTCTCAACAGTCCAGATAAAGTTTGCGTCGATAAGACTCGTCCCACCGTCCCGTATAGCCTTTTTACAGAGGTATAATGGTCGAAAATTCCAATTTGCTATTTGTAGACAAATGTCACTAATATCCAAGTTGACTACATCTTTTTCATGCACATTTTAAATCTTTGTTGGCGATATTTCGAGCATTACACATAATAAAACAAAAGTGTGGTGCTTCGTCAATTCAGGAGACGTCATTTTCACAGGAATCGCATCGGGGAAAAACCACTTTATTTTTGTTAGTACTTCAAATATCACGTCAGAAATCTACATACATAGTAATGGAACAATACAAATTTACATTTGAGAAAATTGTCGAAAATATCGCAAACTATAGAAAATAAATGAGTTAATTTTTGGATTTCGCATACTTTTGTTATATTTTTTTTTTGCCGTGCTCCGTAACTCTCTATCATCAATACCAACACAGCGATAATTTCTGGAGAAAGTTTTCAAAACATGGAAATTTAGCCCAAAATGTATTGGAATCTTTAAGATACATATTTCTGTGAAATTGCAAAACTATATAGCGTGTGTAGAGTAAATAATAGCAGAGTCCGCGTATTCTTTGAATGGCCTTGGTATAAGGTACAGTATGCAAATCCTTTGTAAAACTTTAAACTATTAGTTATTTGCTCTACTTAAGATAAAAAAGTTTCTCCTCCACCATATCAGAAACTTTATTACAATGTTTATATTCTACAGTCTATTAACTATTATATTGTGTGACTATTTAAAGTAGTTCCTTCAAGCAGAACTTAGAAAGACTAATCAAATTACATAAAGGCAGCCACCAACAATATCCTTCACGCAAGTTCAGATTCTTCTTCTAAACAACTGTTTCAGAGACCTGAATTGTTAACAGTTTATGAGGTAGTTGATCTATACAAATATATATTATTAATATACAAAATTTTCAACAGAATGATTTTCGAATATCTTTGTTATTTATTTGAATTTCTCTTCCTGGCTTCTTATAACCTGCGATCTAAGACTAAATACACTGTCTTACCAAAAATCCGTACAAACTTATTTCAGACCTCCTTGCAGCACACATCTGTTTTTAAAACTTCTGACTTTACTAGAAGTAACTATAAATGACATTTTTCTACTGTTTAATTCGGAACAACTCTACACTTATTCCCTTCGATAACGTCAACAAATAAACGAGTATTTTGCAGGCGGCGATTTGATTGGTTGATAGAATTTGACCTCTGACGT
>NW_026929996.1:0-11043 GCF_032062105.1 Saccostrea cuccullata
AACAATGACTCCAAATGGTACTGTTTACAGCAAGAATGACCTAGGAATCATTGCACATAGGATATAATGACCCGGTCATTATTATTAATGACCGCTAAATAATGACCTCGTAATCAAAAATTCCTTTTTCAGTGAAGTTAAGGCGTAAAATAATAATTATTCGAGAAAATCAACGTTTTTTTTTTAAATTGTGCATGGTCTGTTTTGCATTACCCTACAGAAAACGGTAAAATTTTATCCTTAACTTAAACGGTTACTCATTTCAAAATATCGTTACAATATTCAGTTCAATGGAATGTAGAATCGGCTGTTTAAAGAGTAAAATTCTGTGTTAGATGTTGACTGTGTAGCGAAAAGTACGGCGCCGCTGGAGGGCCAGGTAAAAAAAAATATTTTTATTTGTTCGGACAAATTAGAAATTCGTTCGGACAAATTAGAAATTCGTTCGGACGAATTAGTTATTTGTTCGGACGAATTAGATATTCGTTCGGACGAATTAGATATTCGTTCGTACAAATTAGAAATTTGTTCGGACAAATTAGATATTTGTTCGGACGAATTAGGTATTCGTTCGGCCTCGGTCAGGTCAGGTCGCCTCGTGGGCCAGGTCTCGGGTCCTTATTTCACCATGTTGACCTCAAAAGGGGTAATTAATTGTATAATATACATTATATACAATATATACGGTCAGGTAAGAGGTACATACATGTATACGCTATAAAAAACATGGCAGAAGATAAAGGGGAAAAAGAAGAGTGGGAAAATATGGAGGACAGACATCATCAATATTCAAAATAATTAAACAACTTCCCTCAATGTCTGAATTTATGGGATTTTTTTATTATTTTTTGTATTTATAGTGATATGTTTACAAGGGTGAAAGCCCCAAAATAATTGCTCCACAAAAAATAGCCTACTACTATACATCTCTCTTATAAATATCTCGATTTCTATTCAAGGGTGTCGATCGTCACCCTTGGATAACAAAGATGCATCTTTTAATTAATGTATAGTAGGGTATTTTTTTTTGCTGAGCGATTATTTTGGGTTTTTACGATTTTTTCCACTTGTATTCAAGATGAATAAAATTTCCGCACACATAGATATAATTGAAAACTAGTGCTAATTGTAACGGGGACCGTTACAGATGTTCCCCAAACGCTCCCCAACTCCCTTTTGGTGCCATATTCCTTGTAAGCTTCATTAAATAAGACAAACTCTATGCATTTGAGATTTTAACAACGTTTACCCAGAAGTGTACCAAGTTTATTCAAATTTTAACATTGCACGCGTGCGCATGTGAATGCATGTGCATAATGACCAAATCATCTTGTCTACGCAATCTATATATTTTAATACACTAATTATTTAAGTATTTAATCCAAAATTATTAAAAAATACTCTCATTTAAGTGTATTTTTGATTTTACTCATTTCACGTGCACGCACGTGCATACATGAGCACGGTGACCATACCTTCTTGTAGAAGTCCATTACATCTATCTATGTTCTAAATCCCACCCCGTTTGGTTAAAAACCAAGGGAGTTATAGCTGTTTAAAGTTTCAGCCAATCATATTGCAGTGCACGTACACGCACGTGTATACATGTGCATGGTGACCATACTTTCTTGTAGAATTATATTATATCTATCTATGTTCCAAATCCCATCCTGTTTGGTTGAAAACCAAGGGATATATAGCTTTTCAAAAGTTTAAGCCAATCAGATTACAGTGCACCTTACCACGCGTTTTCATGATAATTGCTATGTATCAAGTTGTAGGATATACTAATGCATGGCTATGTTCAAAATTTCAAAGGATTTCGTCAAAAAACAAGAAAGATATTGAGACTTTAGTTTCAGCCAATCATAGAAAGCGCATGTCCACGCGCGTGAGATCTTGCTATTTTGACCATTACATATTGTTTATGCTACTAATATATCATCACATTATGAGTTTCAAAGCATTTCATTCAAAGAAAAGCTATGGCTATATCTATTATAGTTGGTCATTTCACGCGTTGCACGTGCACGCTCTTGCAAGCACGTGCGCGCAAAATGACCTTCATTCCGCAAATCTACATAACATGCCTACTCACCCTAAAAAGGTTTTACGAAGTCGGATGTATAGTTTACAGATCACTCCCGGACAAAAAAGTACCCAGGAAGAAGAAGAAAAATAATAATAACTAGCAAACGAAAAACTCGTTGCGAGCAACGAGAGGTCTTCCGTCCGATTCAGAAAAAAACAACGTAAAATCAAACTGAAGAAGTGATTTTAAAAATCGGACACACGGGGGATCGAATCCAGGTAGCCAGCGTGGAAATCCATTGCGGTACCGATTACACCTTTGGGAACCCGCTTCAAATTTAACATTCGAATATCGCGAGATTGCTTTTTTTTATTCCAACATACATTACATTTGTTTAAAAATTCAGTTTGGAATTGTAAAATGCCAGCCAGCTTGCCAAACTTTTGTCAAGATGATCACATCGGAATTTGTAACTTGAATTTTAACAGTAATTTTTAGGATAGATAATCTATTAATGATGAACATATGATACAGTTTTCTTTCCTTTTTAGCTCTACTGGTCAGAGACCAGAAGAGCTTATGCGATAGTAATGCGTCCCTCGTCCGTCCGTCTGTCTGTCTGTCTGTCTGTCCGTCTGTAAACAATTTTTCAAAATGCTACTCCTCCTACAGTTTTGGTCTGATTTCAATATAACTGGGCACACAAGTAGACTACACTAAGATACATAATTCTGTGTATCGGTTTTTGATTTCGATGAACGGTGTTGCCGTGGTTACTAAAAATAGAAATTTCTGTGAAATTCTTTCAAAATGCTCTTCCTCCTACAGTTTTGGTCTTATTTCAGTATAACTTGGCACAGAAGTAGACTACACTGAGATACATAATTCTGTATATGGGTTTTTGATTTCGATGAACGGTGTTGCCGTGGTTACTAAAAATAGAATTTTTTAAGATTTTTTTTTCAAAATGCTACTTCTCCTACAGTTTTGGTCTGATTTCAATATAACTTGGCACACAAGTAGACTACACCAAGATACATAATTCTTTTATCTGTTTTTGATTTTGATGAACGGTGTTGACATGGTTACTAAAAATAAGAATTTCTGTAAAATATTTTCAAAATGCTACTCCTCTTACAGTTTTGGCACACAAGTAGACTACAATAAGGTACATAATTCTGTGTATCGGTTTTTGATTTTGATGAACGGTGTTGAAGTGGTTACTAAAAATAGAAATTTCTGTAAAATATTTTCAAAATGCTACTCCTCCTACAGTTTTGGTCTTTTTTCAATATAACTTGGCACACAAGTAGACTACAATAAGGTACATAATTTTATGTATCGGTTTTTCACTTCAATGAATGGTGTTGCCGTGGTAACTAAAAATAGAATTTTTTCTGAAATTTTTCAAAATGCTACTTCTCCTACAGTGTTGGTCTGATTTCAATATAACTTTGCACACAAGTAGACTACACTAAGATACATAATTCTATGTATCGGTTTTTGATTTCGATGAACGGTGTTGACATCGTTACTAAAAATAGAAATTTCTGTGAAATTCTTTTAAAATGCTACACCTCCTACAGTTTTGGTGTGATTTCAATATAACTTGGCACATAAGTAGACTACAATAAGGTACATAATTCTATGTATCGGTTTTTCACTTCAGTGAACGGTGTTTCCACAGTTACTAAAAATAGAAATTTCTGTTATATACTCTCAAAATGCTACCCCAAATACAGTTTTAGTCTGATTATAATATAATGCGGCATGCAAGTAGACTACACTAAGAACATAATGAGACTTAATCAAGGATCATTATTCTATTTATTGCTGTTGTAAAGTTTCAATTCCTGTTTCAACAGCTTAAGTACTTTTCTCTTCCTTTGCTATATAATAAGTACCAGTAGAGCTTCAGTCTCGACAGAGACTTCTGGTTTCGATATGTATTCAACTTTTTATCCCATGCAACTCCATATACAGGCATGCCAATGTTATATATTTCTGCACTATTGTCGCCATTTGTCTACTACTAAGTCGGGTCATGATGCATTATTTCGTGCCAAACATCACAAGTAGTTCTTAACGCTATTCCTTTGAAATGTTTGATTTATTTAATAGATGTGATAGCTTCAATGAAAATTAGAAATGTATGTTCTTATAACCAGAATTTCGAGCGTTAGAAATATATTTATCACATTATACAAATATAATTTCGTATACGGCCAAGTAACAATAAAGCTGTGAATTCGGTAAGATTTTCCACGAATTTTGTATCCTGTTTACCCCCAAAGTGGAGATGAGTTACACGTTCATGAAAAGACTGGAATGTTTCACTGAAAAAAAAAAATCACTCGTCCTCCGACGGTCAAGGAATCTGATACTATTTATGTCAATAACTTGCATTTATTACAAGAATATTCATATAACCTTTAATAAACAATCTTTTAAAAATGTTTTTCTTATTTTTGCCTTTTTATTCATTTAATATGTCACAAGCCTGCGTAAAGAAAAATAAACAGAAGTCAAGTCATACTTCAGAAACATAGTGAATATTAAGTCAGGCAAGTTTCTTGAAAAGTATTATAACCATGGTTTAGGATAAGTTTTCCCTGGTGCAAAATAAAACACTGAAGTCATCGTATTTCCACTTGTAGTCATGTTGTATTCTACTTTGAGATGCAGAAAAAAGCGATTTCAATAGAAGTTTGAGGAAACCTCATGTTAAAAGTATACTCAATGCAACGTAATTGCGATGTAGCAATCAAAAGAATCCTTTACATTTCATAAATCTTGTTGGTAGAAGTTTCGTTCATCTAAACGCTCAGCTGACCTTCTAGAACCCGACTTGCTTAATGGCGGAGTTTACCGAGACCGCCGCCATCTTGGACACGCTTCAGATTTTTAAATGCGAATATCTAGTGTGTGCATTGATCAATTCTTAGATAAATTATATATTAGGCCTTTCCAGTAGGGTCTTAATTACCATTAATTATATCAAAGAAAAATATTGAAAAACAAAAAAAGTTGAAAAAGTGTACATTTTGAATTCACTTCCTGTAGCGACCGGAAGTACTTACGACGCAAACGAAGTCAAAATTGCACATCTATAACTCATAGTCTATCATCTCTAACAAGTCTCCAGTTAATATCTTTAGCCGTTTTCGAGAACACTCGAAGACAAAATTGCATTTTAAAATCAGGAAATTGCCCATAACTTGGCACTGGTATCGAATTTTCCAACAAACGGAATTTTATATAAAATTCATATAAGGACCTATAATTCCTGAAATTTTCATTGAAATCCACCGAATAGTTTACGAGAAATCGCCTGCACAAAATTTTGTCTAAAAAAAAAGAATAATAATAATAATAATAATAATAATAATAATAAGAAACAATAGAATCACTATAAGGTCTTCCGTGAAGACGGAAGACCTTAATAATAAGAAACAGAGTAAAAACAATATGTTCCCCAACTTCGTTTGGGGAACATAAAAATGTCTAATAAGCCTCGGGGTTGAATATCGCGTGGGGTGGTGTGGGGGTTTATTCTTTTGAAATACAAAAAAGATGATCGCCGTCATTATATAAAACACAAATTGAGTGTATTTATTTTAGTTAACTCGATAATCTATCTCATTTTGGCGATAATTCGGTATATATTCCTCTTTTAAATATTTAAAATAATTAAACAGCTTCCCTGAATTTATTGCACTTTTTATTATCCTTAATATTAAGAGTGGTATATTTACGAGGGTGAAACCTTTTCTTCCAGGATTGACATCGACTGAGATCATTGCTAACTGTCTTCTCTTCTTCTTTGCCGGCTACGAGACGACGGCCAATACGCTCTCTTTCTTTGTGTATCTGCTGGCTCTCCATCCAGACATTCAGCAGCGGGTGTATAACGAGATCGTCTCAGAACTGGGTGATGTAAGTGAAAAAAGCGGATCTTGAAAAAATATTTTTTGAACTTTTTTTGATTTTCTCACAGATATATGTATATCTCGAAGAAAAATGAAGAAAATTGAATACGGATTTCTCTGACATTTTACGATTATGACAAAGAGCACGCGGCAGTTGTAACCGGTCGGCAGGGGATGCTCTTTTTGCCATGGCAACTTATCCAACTTCAAATGTTTTAGCGGTCAGTGTTTGCCCTGCTCCTGATTTGTATTGTCTGATTAGACATGTTTGTTATCTCAATACTTTATTTCGAAAGACTACAAAAATGTTGTCAAGAAGGAAGAGCGACCAGCATTCTTAACTATCAACATCGGAGTTCTTTTATGTAGAATCAGAGTGACTATTGACTAAGTAATTTTGTCGATGACCTATCAAATGATTTAAAAATTTTCGATTTCCATTTTTATGATGAAGCAATGTCTATGATATCAAACTCCTAGTTTTTCATCCACTAAAAGGTCTTTGTTGTTTCTGAGTACCTGCAACTGATTTACACCACTTTTGGAACATATAGTGTCTTATTGTTTTACATCCTCTGATTTAGTATATACGGAAGGAAATATTGTTGCATTTTGCCATTCAGTTTTCTGCTATTTTAATATATTTCTAAAACTTAATCCATGATATTTAGTCACCGCATGCACCCTTTATTTGCAGGAAGAACCGGGTTATGACAACATCGGGAAGCTACAGTATATGGAGATGTGCATCAATGAAACAATGAGAATGTACCCTGTAGCTGCAAGGTAGCAGCGACTTCATAGATTTTGTAACTTTGTAGATAGACAAGTATGAAATCAGATATGTTTAATTTGTCATTATATGCAATTATTGACAAACAAGTTGATGAAACAAGAATGTCAACAGTCTCATTAAAAGTCATCATTTCGTAAGTTCCATGGTCGATTCAATGACCTTGTCAACAAATAAAATTTATCATTGAGTCAATTGCAATTGCTGACTTACGTTTTTCATACTAATTATTAGTCCATTATTTAAACACTGAATTGACGACGGATTTTCCCGTTATTTCCTGATCATGAAAGGAGCAAACGGCGGGTGTGACCGGTCGGCAGGGGATGCTCACTCCTCCATGGCATCTGATCCCACCTCTGATGTTTTGGAAGTCCGTGTTTGCTCTGCTCAAATTTTGTATTGTTTTATGGACTCTTTATCTTGAGTGCTGTTCGTTGTCTCCATATGTTTCATTATCTGAGGTTTTTGTTTGTTTGTTTTTGATTTTGATATGAATCATGTTATCATGACTTTTTTCCTAAATGAAGCGCATCTGAAGAGACATTGAGGAACTTTGCGCATGGTCCTTGGAAATATCTTCCTTTCTTCTCCGTACAATTGACTTTTTGTAAATGACAAGAATTTTGCAAAAGAAATATCATTTTTTGTGAAGAATAATATTTTTAATTTTTGCAATGAATTCAGAGCATGACTTGTCGAAATAAATGTTAATTGAAAATTTTGCAAAAGGATTTAAAGGAACGTACAGAGAAGCTTTTTTCGCAACAGTTTAATCAGAAATTAAATATAGACTGGAAATATTTTAAAATAGTTCACTGAAATAGATTACATCAAATATGTAACATGTACGTATGTAAGCTTTCTTTTGCGGTGTTTTTATATTTTTTTCCAAAAAATTTGTTGTTCCATAGTGAAGATAATAAGACTGTAGACAAAAGTCTCAATATAGTCTTGAATTAATATATTATTTGAACAATGCTCAATGAAACGCCAAGATACTGAAAATTAAAATTCTTAAGGTTTTTAGATGTTTTTTTTTTAAACTTTAGAATATTTCATGTAAGCTAGCTATACATGTATAATAAAGCCCACTTATTTCTTTTTCTTCAGAACTGATAGAACCTGCGTACAGGACACTGAAGTAAATGGTCTGAAGATTCCAAAAGGCATGCAGATTGCAATACCGATTTGGATTTTACATCATTCTGAAAAACTCTGGGAAGATCCTGAGAAATTCGACCCAGAGAGGTTTGTAAAAAGTCGTCCTTTTTCAAAATCATTATTTTTTTAAATTTGTATCTATTTGAGGATCCATTTCCTGTCTTTCTCGTAAGTTAATTCATGAAAAATGTAGAAAATCATGCGAACACATAGAAAAGTTAAGTAACATTTAAATGTATTGCGTGCATTTATATCCAATATTTATACTGTAAACGTTAAAATAAAGCCTCAATCAATGAATTTAAATTCGAAATATATATGACAGATAAATACATACATTTACTTATATACATTCTTTTATATTAATTTTTTCTGGAATGTTAAATGACTGATACTTCGAATTCTTTACCAAAACCTAAATGGCATATATATACATGTACATGTACAAGAAAGGCATCTGGAAATAAAGTAAATGAAGCAATTTCATTCTTTATCGTAATATCTAAATTTTAGATTTTCAGCGGAAAATAAAGCCAAGATGAATCCGTATAAGTTCATGCCTTTTGGTTATGGTCCCAGAATCTGTATCGGAAAAAGACTGGCTCTGATCGAGATCAAAGTCGCGATGACAAAACTCCTCAGACAGTTTGTATTATCAACATGCTCCAAAACAAATGTGAGTATTATTAGGCAATGAGACTGATGAAGAGCACGCTTAATCTAAAAAAAAAAACCCAAACAATAAATATATGCGAATGGGGTATGAAAAACAGACCCCTGAAAATTCTGGAGGAGGTATAAAGTTGTTCCAAGCTCTGTGAACCCTACGTGTACTTCATATTTTCTTCCTTTTTCTGAATACGACAATGCATGTAGATCGTTTCATTATGTCCGTGACAATGTAGTGAATTTTGTGAGACCGATCTGCAGGGGATGTTCACTAGTTCATGACACCTGACTCCACCTTTGATGTTTTAGATGTCCTTCTTTGCTCTGCTTCGGACTCGTATTGCTTGGGTGGACTTCCGATCTTTAATACAATTCGTTATCTCCTTACAATTCGTTTGATTTTATTTGATAATCATTTGTTTAATGTAAAAATATTTATATTAAAATTTTATATTTTAAAAATATTTTGGTTGCATTGTAGATACCACCTAAGCTTACAAATAGAGGCCTTACTAAACCGGAAACGATGTGTCTGAAGGTGACTGAGAGATGACATGCTGATTCAACTGTCAATTACACGTGTTCATTTCATAGGTCAACTGTCAATTACACGTGTACATTTCATGTATCAATCGTTATTTCCACATGTACATTTCATTTATCAAACAGCCTTCTAATGACGGAGTGCAAGATCACTGTGTGCATTGTTTTCTTTTAATTTTCATTAAGAGATCAATAATGTAAGATTTTATTTTGACTAAATAACACAGTGAATATATAAGTAATCAGTTCACAAATATTCTATTTTGAAGAGGAGATAATTTTCATTTTGTTAATATATGTTTTTACATTTGTCAATTCTTTCTCCTCATGTAATTGGACACTCTTCATCAGATTTTGAAATTAAACAAGTATCATTAACTTGTACGAGTATAATGAGACAAGTATGCTTACTCTGATTTTCACACATTTAACATTCGAAATGTTCTAGATCTATTACAGAAATTCATTACATTTACATAAATTAAGTTACAAATTAGATTGAGAAATTTTGAACTAACTTGTTAGAGCTTTCTTCAGATTTATTTTTTATGTTGATCCCAAACTATTTCCTAGAAATAAACACGTTTTAGTATAGAATTAGTCCTGATAAAAAGCCTGAGTTGGGTGAATATCTTATCGAGTGGTAATTGATCTTACAGCATTAAGCAATATTTGTATTGTATACCTACATGTATCTTGGCTTTTCACAAAATATATTTTACGAGAATTGATAGAATATTTCACAAAACAATCATTACTGGGAGATTCTTCAATCAATATGAAGCAGATGTTTACAAACAAATAGATAAACAAGAATAACATGTTGGATATTTTTCTCTTCTTTTTTTCATTTACGTCACATACTTCTGTGGCTTGTATTATACTGTCAATCTGCTATAATTTTATCCTTTACCTTCTCTGTGCCAATGGCTCAAGTGACCTGATCAAAATTTGTTGTTCCTTTTTTTGCGCGGTCTCATTTTTGCATGTGTTTATTTTGAACTACCAAGTCAATTGCAATCAAAGGTATTGCAAATATTCCATTCGTGAAGGGATTCATACATCCATATGCCCATTTTTAAAGCAAAATTTAAAAAAATAGGACGAGTTCTTTAAAAATATTGAAAACCACTGGGACGATAAAAATATGTGAAAGCTTTCACATACCAGATATTCATCAGATAAATCCACCCTGGGAATATGAAATATACAGAGATAACGAACATTATATAAGGACGTTCGATCCTGAGATTCTGAGCGGAATTTCGTCAGGTCATTTATTTATAAAATTCTGCATCATTTTTAAGTTCTAAAATTAAATCAGAATTCTACAGTGCAAATTTAACTATATTCAATGAAAAAAAACAGCGATTAAGTTCCATTCAAGTAGAATTAAGATAGGGACCATATTTTGTGGCGGAAGGGTTTTTAGACGAAAATGATCAGTTTTTTTCATTTTGAACTATAACAGTGCTGTTAATTTTGGATTCCTATTTTTCCATCCTGGTTGCACAAAAAGCTGTTTTTTTGCAGTTAAATGTGTTATGCTGGTTCTGAAATATCTATTAAATTATTTCTTATGAATTCTATCAACAAAGTGTGACAAATATAGTAAATATATTCTGAAAATCCGGGAAAAAATTGAGCCAATTTTAACGTAAAATTGACACATTTTAAGTAATATCTGAAAATTTACATCATATACCCCGCTTTTGATGTTCTTTTCTAAATATTCAAGACAAATTTGGCCTATTTGCTTAAAATCAGAAAAAGTTTAAGACTTTAAAATAATTTTCTTGCTTATTAAATTTTCAATGCCAGAAAAATCACTTTTTAATAGTGCAGAAAGGTTAAATAATTGATTATGCGAAGCAATTTAAAACTTTTTCTAGTCACAATTTTTAAGTGTCTTT
>NW_026929997.1:0-10776 GCF_032062105.1 Saccostrea cuccullata
CCCAGGAAGTAGCTGCCTATGCCCTGGAAATAGTACCTGTCAAAAAACTTTATTTATTTATAGAGTAGATAAAATTTCCTAGGCACAGGTACCAGAGTTGTCAAACTGGCCTGGAAGGAAATTAAAAAAACTCTCAAAAGAAAGGAAAATCGGCTTAATGTATGGACCTACAAATTGACTAAGTTCATTTTGATTGGTCAATTACCGGTGTGGTACCCCTAGTCGCCTTGAACCCAGTCCTGTCTTTCTGAAGAAAACCAACTCCGAGCCCGATGTAAAAATCTTAGTAGAGAAATGAGAATTTGAATTTTGCTGCCTTATTATGTTCCCCAAACGAAGTTTGGGAACATATTGTTTTTACTCTGTTTCTTATTATTATTATTATTATTCTTTTTTCTTCTTATTTCTTCTCCGGTACTTTTTTGTCCGCGAGTGTTCTCAGAAACTGTTCACCCAACTGAGCTAAAACCTTTTTAGGGTTAATAGGTGTGTTGTGTAGGTGTGCGGAACGAAGGTCATTTTGCGCGCATACGCCTGCACGTGCGGGCGCGTGAAATGACTGAAATGACTAATATATTTAATATAGCCATAACTTTAACATTTTCCGATGAAATGCTTTGAAACTCATTATATAAGGATATATTAATAGTGTAGATAATGTGACACTGTCAAATTAGCAAGAACTCACGCGCATTTACGTGCGCTTCGCTCTGATTGGCTGAAACAAAAATCTCAATATCTTTTCCGTTTTTTGACGAAATGGTATGAAATTTAAAATATAAGCATACTTTAAGATGTCCTACAACATGATGTATAACATTTGTCATGAAAGCATGCGCATGCACGTGCGCTGCAATCTGATTGGCTTAAACTTCAAATGGCTGTAACTCCCTTGTTTTTCAACCAACCACGATAAGATTTAGAACATAGACAGACACAATAGACTCCTATAAGAAGTTACGGTCATCATGCACATGCATGCACGTGCATGCACGTGCGCTTTGCTCTGATTAGCTGAAACAAAAATCTCAATATCTTACTTGTTTTTTGACAAAATACTTTGAATTTTAAAACATAATCATACCTTAATACGTCCTAAACTATGATATATAAAAGTTTTCAAGAAACCACGCCCATGCACGTGTGCTGCGATCTGATTGGCTTAAACTTTAAATGCCTGTAACTTTTTTGATTCTCAACAAAACAGGATGAAATTTAGAATATGAATAGATATGACGGATTCTTACATTATGCTACTATCAAACTTGAATGCAAGGACTTGCATGCACGTGTGCGCGCGCAATGCGTTAAATGACCGATTTACTTCATATAGTCGTAAATTTTTTTATGAAACGTTTCAAAATTCAAAGAATAGAAACACATTAAAAGTGTAGTCACGATGATATAGCTTTCATGCATTGCACCTTCGCGCGCGTGCAATGATCAAATGACTTGTATACTTGATATGGCCGTTACTTTTATATTTCTTTATGAAATGCTTTGATGACCTTGACCTTTGACCTTGACCTTTGACCCCTTGACCCAAAGGTCACAATCCAGCTCAAGTTCGTAGATGTATTTACAAACTCACTTTAACAAATGCTTAGAATAAAAAAGTCAACCCCCCCCCCTTCTCCTTAAAGAAAAAAAAATCAATAACAACGTAGAAAATTTCTCTGAAACTCGATCAACACCTGGGATTGACATAAAATTTCCCTTAAGGTGCAGAAAAGACTTCATAGAAAGTTTCCTGAAAGTTTTACGGTAAGTCTCTAAAGTATATAGAAATTATGAATTTTTACGGCAAAAATTACAAATTCTGTCGTGTTTGAAATTTAAGTGCAGACGAACAAAGATATGATATAAACCTTTTAAAGCCTATTTCTCCAGATGTCGTTAATAGCATTCAATTCTACTGATATGAATTAATATTTTAATACCAAGCATTCTTCTTTTATTTCACCATTGAAATTTATCTGAATTTTTTTTAGAATTACACAATCCCCAGAAATAGCGAGTTTCGGTATATTAAAAAGCAATACACGTTTCTTTCCAGTAAAACCTCACGTGTTTGAATTCATGAAAAAATATTGATAAGGGGGTGTTAAACAATACCTGTCACATTAGCTGACACCAAAAAACCAGGGTACGTACACGACATTTTCTGATTTATTTGCATATGCAAACAGGGCTACCCTCAAATCCACGTGTTTTCCATGTCTTTATAAACATCACAAAAGCACCCCAGGAAGTAGCCTCCTATGCCCTGGAGAAATAGTTCCTGTCAAAAAACTTTATTTATTTATAGAGTAGATAAAATTTCCTAGGCACAGGTACCAGAGTTGTCAAACTGGCCTGGAAGGAAATTAAAAAAACTCTCAAAAGAAAGGAAAATCGGCTTAATGTATGGACCTACAATTGACTAAGTTCATTTTGATTGGTCAATTACCGGTGTGGTACCCCTAGTCGCCTTGAACCCAGTCCTGTCTTTCTGAAGAAAACCAACTCCGAGCCCGATGTAAAAATCTTAGTAGAGAAATGAGAATTTGAATTTTGCTGCCTTATTATGTTCCCCAAACGAAGTTTGGGAACATATTGTTTTTACTCTGTTTCTTATTATTATTATTATTATTCTTTTTTCTTCTTATTTCTTCTCCGGTACTTTTTTGTCCGCGAGTGTTCTCAGAAACTGTTCACCCAACTGAGCTAAAACCTTTTTAGGGTTAATAGGTGTGTTGTGTAGGTGTGCGGAACGAAGGTCATTTTGCGCGCATACGCCTGCACGTGCGGGCGCGTGAAATGACTGAAATGACTAATATATTTAATATAGCCATAACTTTAACATTTTCCGATGAAATGCTTTGAAACTCATTATATAAGGATATATTAATAGTGTAGATAATGTGACACTGTCAAATTAGCAAGAACTCACGCGCATTTACGTGCGCTTCGCTCTGATTGGCTGAAACAAAAATCTCAATATCTTTTCCGTTTTTTGACGAAATGGTATGAAATTTAAAATATAAGCATACTTTAAGATGTCCTACAACATGATGTATAACATTTGTCATGAAAGCATGCGCATGCACGTGCGCTGCAATCTGATTGGCTTAAACTTCAAATGGCTGTAACTCCCTTGTTTTTCAACCAACCACGATAAGATTTAGAACATAGACAGACACAATAGACTCCTATAAGAAGTTACGGTCATCATGCACATGCATGCACGTGCATGCACGTGCGCTTTGCTCTGATTAGCTGAAACAAAAATCTCAATATCTTACTTGTTTTTTGACAAAATACTTTGAATTTTAAAACATAATCATACCTTAATACGTCCTAAACTATGATATATAAAAGTTTTCAAGAAACCACGCCCATGCACGTGTGCTGCGATCTGATTGGCTTAAACTTTAAATGCCTGTAACTTTTTTGATTCTCAACAAAACAGGATGAAATTTAGAATATGAATAGATATGACGGATTCTTACATTATGCTACTATCAAACTTGAATGCAAGGACTTGCATGCACGTGTGCGCGCGCAATGCGTTAAATGACCGATTTACTTCATATAGTCGTAAATTTTTTTATGAAACGTTTCAAAATTCAAAGAATAGAAACACATTAAAAGTGTAGTCACGATGATATAGCTTTCATGCATTGCACCTTCGCGCGCGTGCAATGATCAAATGACTTGTATACTTGATATGGCCGTTACTTTTATATTTCTTTATGAAATGCTTTGATGACCTTGACCTTTGACCTTGACCTTTGACCCCTTGACCCAAAGGTCACAATCCAGCTCAAGTTCGTAGATGTATTTACAAACTCACTTTAACAAATGCTTAGAATAAAAAAGTCAACCCCCCCCCCTTCTCCTTAAAGAAAAAAAAATCAATAACAACGTAGAAAATTTCTCTGAAACTCGATCAACACCTGGGATTGACATAAAATTTCCCTTAAGGTGCAGAAAAGACTTCATAGAAAGTTTCCTGAAAGTTTTACGGTAAGTCTCTAAAGTATATAGAAATTATGAATTTTTACGGCAAAAATTACAAATTCTGTCGTGTTTGAAATTTAAGTGCAGACGAACAAAGATATGATATAAACCTTTTAAAGCCTATTTCTCCAGATGTCGTTAATAGCATTCAATTCTACTGATATGAATTAATATTTTAATACCAAGCATTCTTCTTTTATTTCACCATTGAAATTTATCTGAATTTTTTTTAGAATTACACAATCCCCAGAAATAGCGAGTTTCGGTATATTAAAAAGCAATACACGTTTCTTTCCAGTAAAACCTCACGTGTTTGAATTCATGAAAAAATATTGATAAGGGGGTGTTAAACAATACCTGTCACATTAGCTGACACCAAAAAACCAGGGTACGTACACGACATTTTCTGATTTATTTGCATATGCAAACAGGGCTACCCTCAAATCCACGTGTTTTCCATGTCTTTATAAACATCACAAAAGCACCCCAGGAAGTAGCCTCCTATGCCCTGGAGAAATAGTTCCTGTCAAAAAACTTTATTTATTTATAGAGTAGATAAAATTTCCTAGGCACAGGTACCAGAGTTGTCAAACTGGCCTGGAAGGAAATTAAAAAAACTCTCAAAAGAAAGGAAAATCGGCTTAATGTATGGACCTACAATTGACTAAGTTCATTTTGATTGGTCAATTACCGGTGTGGTACCCCTAGTCGCCTTGAACCCAGTCCTGTCTTTCTGAAGAAAACCAACTCCGAGCCCGATGTAAAAATCTTAGTAGAGAAATGAGAATTTGAATTTTGCTGCCTTATTATGTTCCCCAAACGAAGTTTGGGAACATATTGTTTTTACTCTGTTTCTTATTATTATTATTATTATTCTTTTTTCTTCTTATTTCTTCTCCGGTACTTTTTTGTCCGCGAGTGTTCTCAGAAACTGTTCACCCAACTGAGCTAAAACCTTTTTAGGGTTAATAGGTGTGTTGTGTAGGTGTGCGGAACGAAGGTCATTTTGCGCGCATACGCCTGCACGTGCGGGCGCGTGAAATGACTGAAATGACTAATATATTTAATATAGCCATAACTTTAACATTTTCCGATGAAATGCTTTGAAACTCATTATATAAGGATATATTAATAGTGTAGATAATGTGACACTGTCAAATTAGCAAGAACTCACGCGCATTTACGTGCGCTTCGCTCTGATTGGCTGAAACAAAAATCTCAATATCTTTTCCGTTTTTTGACGAAATGGTATGAAATTTAAAATATAAGCATACTTTAAGATGTCCTACAACATGATGTATAACATTTGTCATGAAAGCATGCGCATGCACGTGCGCTGCAATCTGATTGGCTTAAACTTCAAATGGCTGTAACTCCCTTGTTTTTCAACCAACCACGATAAGATTTAGAACATAGACAGACACAATAGACTCCTATAAGAAGTTACGGTCATCATGCACATGCATGCACGTGCATGCACGTGCGCTTTGCTCTGATTAGCTGAAACAAAAATCTCAATATCTTACTTGTTTTTTGACAAAATACTTTGAATTTTAAAACATAATCATACCTTAATACGTCCTAAACTATGATATATAAAAGTTTTCAAGAAACCACGCCCATGCACGTGTGCTGCGATCTGATTGGCTTAAACTTTAAATGCCTGTAACTTTTTTGATTCTCAACAAAACAGGATGAAATTTAGAATATGAATAGATATGACGGATTCTTACATTATGCTACTATCAAACTTGAATGCAAGGACTTGCATGCACGTGTGCGCGCGCAATGCGTTAAATGACCGATTTACTTCATATAGTCGTAAATTTTTTTATGAAACGTTTCAAAATTCAAAGAATAGAAACACATTAAAAGTGTAGTCACGATGATATAGCTTTCATGCATTGCACCTTCGCGCGCGTGCAATGATCAAATGACTTGTATACTTGATATGGCCGTTACTTTTATATTTCTTTATGAAATGCTTTGATGACCTTGACCTTTGACTTTGACCTTTGACCCCTTGACCCAAAGGTCACAATCCAGCTCAAGTTCGTAGATGTATTTACAAACTCACTTTAACAAATGCTTAGAATAAAAAAGTCAACCCCCCCCCTTCTCCTTAAAGAAAAAAAAATCAATAACAACGTAGAAAATTTCTCTGAAACTCGATCAACACCTGGGATTGACATAAAATTTCCCTTAAGGTGCAGAAAAGACTTCATAGAAAGTTTCCTGAAAGTTTTACGGTAAGTCTCTAAAGTATATAGAAATTATGAATTTTTACGGCAAAAATTACAAATTCTGTCGTGTTTGAAATTTAAGTGCAGACGAACAAAGATATGATATAAACCTTTTAAAGCCTATTTCTCCAGATGTCGTTAATAGCATTCAATTCTACTGATATGAATTAATATTTTAATACCAAGCATTCTTCTTTTATTTCACCATTGAAATTTATCTGAATTTTTTTTAGAATTACACAATCCCCAGAAATAGCGAGTTTCGGTATATTAAAAAGCAATACACGTTTCTTTCCAGTAAAACCTCACGTGTTTGAATTCATGAAAAAATATTGATAAGGGGGTGTTAAACAATACCTGTCACATTAGCTGACACCAAAAAACCAGGGTACGTACACGACATTTTCTGATTTATTTGCATATGCAAACAGGGCTACCCTCAAATCCACGTGTTTTCCATGTCTTTATAAACATCACAAAAGCACCCCAGGAAGTAGCCTCCTATGCCCTGGAGAAATAGTTCCTGTCAAAAAACTTTATTTATTTATAGAGTAGATAAAATTTCCTAGGCACAGGTACCAGAGTTGTCAAACTGGCCTGGAAGGAAATTAAAAAAACTCTCAAAAGAAAGGAAAATCGGCTTAATGTATGGACCTACAATTGACTAAGTTCATTTTGATTGGTCAATTACCGGTGTGGTACCCCTAGTCGCCTTGAACCCAGTCCTGTCTTTCTGAAGAAAACCAACTCCGAGCCCGATGTAAAAATCTTAGTAGAGAAATGAGAATTTGAATTTTGCTGCCTTATTATGTTCCCCAAACGAAGTTTGGGAACATATTGTTTTTACTCTGTTTCTTATTATTATTATTATGTTCCCCAAACGGAGTTTGGGAACATATTGTTTTTACTCGGTTTCTTATTATTATTATTATTATTCTTTTTTTTTCTTCTTTGTTCTCCGGTACTTTTTTGTCCGCGAGTGTTCTCAGAAACTGTTCACCCAACTGAGCTAAAACCTTTTTAGGGTTAATAGGTGTGTAGTGTAGGTGTGCGGAACGAAGGTCATTTTGCGCGCATACGCCTGCACGTGCGGGCGCGTGAAATAGGTGAAATGACTGATATACTTTATATAGCCATAACTTTTACATTTTTTGATGAAATACTTTAAAACTCATTATATAAGGTTATATTTATATTGTTGATAATATGACATGATCAAATTAGCACGAACTCACGCGCATGCACGTGCGCTTCGCTCTGATTGGCTGAAACAAAAATCTCAATATCTCTTTTGTTTTTTGACGAAATGCTTTGAAATTTTAAACATCGTCATGAATAAGGGTATCCTACAATATAATATGGAAAAAATTTCATGAAATCACGCGCATGCACGTGCGCTGCAATCTGATTGGCTGAAACTTTAAATGGCTATATCTCCTTTGTTTTTTGACGAAATGCTTTGAAATTTAAAACATAGTCACGCATTAGGGTATCCTGCAATATGATATACAAAAAAATTCAAGAAATCACGCGCATGCACGTGTGCTGCAATCTGATTGGCTGAAACTTTAAATGGGTATATCTCCTTTGTTTTTATACGCCCGTCTTAAGACGGGACGTATTATGTTATAGGCTTCATGTCCGTCCGTCCGTCCGTCTGTCCGTCTGTCCATTCGTGTCCGGCTCATAACTTCAATACTATTAGGCCTAGGATTATCAAACTTTGTCAACTGATACTTCTTGGGTAGACGGTGTGTCGCGCACCAAAATTAGGTCGCTCTGACCTTTAATAAAGACGCTATGGCCAAATATGGAAAAATCCTGTCCGGCTCATATCTAGAAAACGATTAGACCTAGAGCTATCAAACTTGGCAAAAGTATACATCTTAGGTAGAAGGTGTGTCGCGACCTATTTCAAGGTCACTGTGACCTTTAATTTTAGTGAAATTTTTTAAAAAACTAAGTTTTTTAAATTTTAAATTTCATAATCCTAAAATGTAAAAAATAGAGTTGTATCCTTATTAAAAAGTATTAAATAAGTAAAAACTTATTTTTTCATCATATACTTTACAGCAATCTTAAACAAATTTCAATGTTAATGAGAGGAATTCAGTTTGTCCCATGGGCATAATTATCAAGCACTGGTCAGGAAGAATTTTGATAGCAGAAAGTTGCATGTCAAATTAGAGAGAAATTAATGAGTTTAGTGTGAGGAGGTAACTAGTATATAGAGCATTGGTGTTATCCCTTGGGTATTGGGCAAATGGACAGCCAGCCTAGCTGTTAGATTAAAAATAGCTCTTGTTGGCTAGCTAAGTTTTAAAATGAATTTGATGAATAGTAATTAAAACTTATTTGATATTGCATAATAAATTAATAATCTGATATTATATAATATTAATTAATTAAAAAACTAATTTTATGGGGTGGGGTTGAATCAGCATGCCTACTTGACCATATGAATTAAATATAAAACCTGTCTGGCATTAAATCTAAAAAGAAATCATGGAGTATTTTATATGTTTTAAAAGTGTTTTAGGATAAAAAGTGCAGATCCATTAATATTTAGGGAGTAATGAGTAGACAAGCATCCAGTCAAAGATTAATTAATGAGTTCAATGTACGAAGGCTATCTGATCAAGCGCTGCCTTATCTGTATCCTTTGGGGATTAGACAGAAGAACTGCTGGTCAGTCTATAGAATATGTCATTTGATGGCCAGCCTTTCTTTTCAAAATTAATTTGGCATAGATTACCGTAAGTTGTTAAGACTAATTTGATATTGTTTATTATGATGGCCGGCATTTGACAAAGTCTAACACAAACAGTTGTATAGAAATCTGTCAGTTATGTAATATTTGTTATAATTATGCCTACAGCACAGGGGATGGATAAAGAAATATTTTTTTTAAAAATGGAAAAATCATGGAAATCTTAGAATCAAGGTTGAAGTGATTTTCTTGCAGTCAAAAACTGTTAAAGATAATTGTGTAATATTTTGACGGGCGTATCATGCTGTGGCGTGGCACTTTATTTGAAGAAATGCTTTGAAATTTAAAACATAGTCATGCATTAGGATATTCTACAATATGATTTAGAGAAAAAATCATGAAATCACGCTGATGCACGTGTGCTGCATTCTGATTGGCTGAAACTTGGAATGGATATAACTCCCTTTGTTTTCAACCAAACAGGATGGGATTTAGAACATAGATAGATATAAGGGCCTCCTACAAGAGTGTATGGTCATCATGCACGTGCACGCACGTGCGTGCATTTGAATCAAGTGAAATTTAATATACACGTAAATGAGTGATTTTTTAAATACTTTTGGACTAAATGCTTTAATATAAAGTATATTTAAATATATATAAAAAGTGTAGATAAGAATATATGATCATTTCTCACGTGCATTCACATGCGCACGGGTGCAATGCTAAAATTTGAATATAATTGGTATCCTTTTGGGAAAACGTTGTTAAAGTAAAAAATGCACAAATGTTGTCTTATTTAATGAAGCTTACATGGAATATGGCATCAAAAGGGATTTGGGGAGCGTTTGGGGAACATCTGTAACGGTTCCCGTTACAATTAGCACTAGTTATTATTCTTTTTTCTTCTTATTTCTTCTCCGGTACTTTTTTGTCCGCGAGTGTTCTCAGAAACTGTTCACCCAACTGAGCTAAAACCTTTTTAGGGTTAATAGGTGTGTTGTGTAGGTGTGCGGAACGAAGGTCATTTTGCGCGCATACGCCTGCACGTGCGGGCGCGTGAAATGACTGAAATGACTAATATATTTAATATAGCCATAACTTTAACATTTTCCGATGAAATGCTTTGAAACTCATTATATAAGGATATATTAATAGTGTAGATAATGTGACACTGTCAAATTAGCAAGAACTCACGCGCATTTACGTGCGCTTCGCTCTGATTGGCTGAAACAAAAATCTCAATATCTTTTCCGTTTTTTGACGAAATGGTATGAAATTTAAAATATAAGCATACTTTAAGATGTCCTACAACATGATGTATAACATTTGTCATGAAAGCATGCGCATGCACGTGCGCTGCAATCTGATTGGCTTAAACTTCAAATGGCTGTAACTCCCTTGTTTTTCAACCAACCACGATAAGATTTAGAACATAGACAGACACAATAGACTCCTATAAGAAGTTACGGTCATCATGCACATGCATGCACGTGCATGCACGTGCGCTTTGCTCTGATTAGCTGAAACAAAAATCTCAATATCTTACTTGTTTTTTGACAAAATACTTTGAATTTTAAAACATAATCATACCTTAATACGTCCTAAACTATGATATATAAAAGTTTTCAAGAAACCACGCCCATGCACGTGTGCTGCGATCTGATTGGCTTAAACTTTAAATGCCTGTAACTTTTTTGATTCTCAACAAAACAGGATGAAATTTAGAATATGAATAGATATGACGGATTCTTACATTATGCTACTATCAAACTTGAATGCAAGGACTTGCATGCACGTGTGCGCGCGCAATGCGTTAAA
>NW_026929998.1:0-11053 GCF_032062105.1 Saccostrea cuccullata
GTTAGGGTTAGGGGTTAGGGTTAGGGTTAGGGTTAGGGTTAGGGTTAGGGTTAGGGTTAGGGTTAGGGTTAGGGTTAGGGTTAGGGATGGGCTAAAAGCGAAGATGCCGGAATTAGGTCATGCCGGAATTAGGTCAAATAAAATGAAAGTGGAAAGTGAAAGTAAGGATACATGCAAAAGTAAATGAAAAGCTGGATTTTTCCGAAGCTCATTTCTTTGTTATTTATTATCGGATGGAGATGAGTTTGGTGTCGTTGGAAAGCTAAGAAAACGAGGAACACGAATAAGTGATACTCATTAAACCTAGGTGTAAGGAAAATGGAGAAAAGTTGGTTTTTCTTTGCACTGCAGATTGTGCTTAATAATGGACAAAATAGAATTTTTTACCATTTTGAACCTCCAAGATCTCAAGAATGGATTGCAATTGACACATCCCACTTAAGTCAGTGAGACACCACAAAAGGGCTCTTGGTAGCTGCAAATTGTTGGCAAAACTGCCTTCTCCTTCTTAAGATATAAATGACTTAACATTAAGAAAATGTACCGAAATCTGAAATAACAGTCGGAAATCAGACCTTAATTTTGATGTTTATAAGTAATGGACATGAGATATTGTGACAGATTTCAAATAAGGAATTATTTAAATGGAAAGGGATAAGATGACGTCAGATTAATTTTGTTGAAAGAGTTAATAATGAAATATCTGGCGATTATAATTAAAAACAAAGCATATAAAGTAATACTTTCTTCACCAAATATCATCTTTAACATTGTTATATAATGTTTTTGAAATGACAGACTATTTGCAACCTAAGATAAAGAATATGTGCAGAAGAAACACAAAATAATATGTTTGTAACTGTACTTACAAAAATCATCTTGTTTTAAATTGTTTGCAACACTTTGTTTATCAAATGATCAAGCTGCAACAGAAAATGAATGTTTTTAGAGTTATGGATTTCTCGCGACTACTCGTTTACCCTCTTTTTATATGGATGACGCATTAAAGAAAATAATTTTGCTTTACAGTAAAACACGGTTATAGCGAAGCCCAGGGGACATGTTAATTTAATTCGCTATATCCGTAATTCGTTATATCCGTATAACAAATTCCTATAACCATATATAGCGAATTCGCAAGATGCATGTTTTCCTTCAAGTATTACTATCAAATATGTTAGGGAAGCAAATATTAGTGTGGTTAACTTAGACGAAGAAATAACAACCCTTTATTTGTTACTTTAATCCCCGGTATTTGTACGAAATACAAGGAAAATGTAAATTCGTCACCAAGTCTGCAGAAAGTGTGAAATATAACTTAACATTTTGTGAACGTTATGTACTGTTACATTTGTAACATTGTGTTACATGAGTAGAATAAAGAGAATATAACAAGTCAATAATTGTTCAGTCAAAGGTCAGGGTTATTTAAGGAAGAAGCATACATGAGCAATTTTCATACTTTCCCGATTACCTTGACCTTTGACCTTCACCTAATATTTAAGTTCCAAGGTCAGGAGATCTCTGGCATTGTCTCCATGTCTTTACGACTTGTCGCAATATGCATGTTTTCCTTCAAGTATTACTATCAAATATGTTAGGGAAGCAAATATTAGTGTGGTAAACTTAGACGAAGAAATAACAACCCTTTATTATGTTACTTTAATCCCCGGTATTTGTACGAAATACAAGGAAAATGTAAATTCGTCACCAAGTCTGCAGAAAGTGTGAAATATAACTTAACATTTTGTGAACGTTATGTAGTGTTACATTTGTAACATTGTGTTACATGAGTAGAATAAAGAGAATATAACAATTCAATATTTGTTCAGTCAAAGGTCAGGGTTATTTAAGGAAGAAGCATACATAAGCAATTTTCATACTTTCCCGATTACCTTGACCTTTGACCTTCACCTAATATTTAAGTTCCAAGGTCAGGAGATCTCAGGCATTGTCTCCATGTCTTTACGACTTGTCGGGAAGAAGTTTTTAGTTCTTTGTAAACATCATAAATTCTCAGGGGCAATAACTACTTAAAATAGTTTACGAATTATTTCACACTAATAGAATGAGAATTGTAGAAAATGAGTTGCAGACGTTTTTGAAGTTTTTGTATCAGGTTTATATCGGTTTATGGTTTTGGAGGAGTAGCGATAACAAGGGTTTACGCTGAAAGGGGCACTAAGTTTGAAATGGTACAATCTTAGGGGACAAACATGGAATCTCTGAAATGTTATTAAGAGCAGCCACGTAGAATCGATATTGAAAGTGGATGGGGGGCACCCAGAGAAATTTTTTTTCCCCCCTTACCTGAACAAGTTGACAAGCAAAAAAAAAAAAATACTAATCCAAAGATAAAAATCCTATTTCTGGGGGGTGGGTTAGTTGTAAGGCCCAATTTGTTTTTCAATGATACCTTTTTTCATTACCAATTTTGTAGACTACATTTTCCCTGTACAACAAAAAGTGTGTGTGTTGGGTGGGGGGGGGGGGGCAACCATCCTTACAATTAACGTCAGGGTTAGGGTTAGGGTTAGGGTTAGGGTTAGGGGTTTAGGGTTAGGGTTAGGGTTAGGGTTAGGGCTAAAAACGAAGATGCCGGGTTATAGGTCATGCCGGGTCATGTGAGGTCAAACAAAATGAAAGTGGAAAGTGAAAGTTGTAGAGGGTTAGTTATTTAGAGGATATAATGGAATTTTCTTTAGCCCATAACTTTTTTATTTGTCGTTTGATTTAGACAAGTTTGGTGTCATTTTAAAGCTAAGAATACAGAGAACAAGATTATGTCAAGAATGTTTAACCATTCAGCTTCAATGATGGTGAAATACAAGCCGGAAATCATAAGATTGTTTTTGTGTTTAATAATTTAGGAAATGAGATATTGTGATAGTTTTCAAATCAAAATTAATAGAAATGGATAGCGAAAAAATCACACCGGATTTATGTAGTTTATAGAGTTTGAAATGATATAGATTTCCATTATAATTAGAAATTAAAGCATATAAATTAAAACTTTGTTCAAATTATCCCCTATGTTATATTGTTATATAATGTATATAAAATGAAAGACTTTCTGAAACCTAAAATAAGGGTAGCAAAATAAGTTTAATCTTTGGGTGTAATAACATGCAGAGGATGTAATAATAAATTACATCCTCGCTAAAAACGTCTACTTGTACGGTATCAAGAAAACTATTGCCTTATATACAAATAGTTGCTCCTTTGCTTAAAGTCTTCCACCTTTATCAAATTAGAGCTAAAAAAAATCTAAGCTAACTATGAAGTACTCTGCCTACCTTTTCCACGTCTTCTCTCTCCGATGACCTTCTGTGAATGTCCAAGTCTGCACGCGCTCAGTGTTGAGACGGCATTTCAAAAACCGGTTTTTGATGGCATCCAATACACAAAGCTAGCGATCGCTCTTTGATGTAACTGAGACTGTGAACGCTGTACGTGATGAGTTAATTAGAGGACGGGACTAGTTTTAAACCTGTCCTGTTGTTATGATTTCTCTTTTACAAAGATTAAACTTATTTTGCTACCTTGTATTTGCTCTTTCCCTTGTATTGATCAAATTTAAGTTATTTAAAAACCTAACAATTATTTAAGGTTGAAGTTAGGGTTAGGGTTAGGAATAGGGCTAAAAACGAAGATGAACTATCTAGGTCATGAACTATTTAGGTCAAATGAAATGAAAGTGGAAAGTGAAAGTCACGGATACATGCAAAAGTAAAGGAAGAATTGGAATTTTCCGAAGCTCATAACTTTCTCATTGATTATCGGATGGAGACGAGTTTGGTGTCGTTGGAAAGGTAAGAAAACCAGGCACAGGGTCATTCAAGGTGTCCAGTTTGTCTCTTATAGGGTCAGAAATTCCCAGGAGAAGGGAGAAAGTTTGTCTCTTATTTACAGCAAAGATTGTGTTTAGAAATTGACAAATTGGGAGTTTTTGACCATTTTCAACCTCCCAGATCTCGAGAATGGTATGCAACAGACACTTCCCACTTATGTCAGTGAGAGACCCTAAAATGGACTCTTGGTATCTGCAAAGAGTTGGCCAATCTGCGTTCTCCTTCTAAAGACATGAAGGACTAAACATGCGGAAAATGTACAAAAGTCTTATTCCCAAAACTTTGAGACAGGGATTTGGACAAGTTAAAGTGGTCAGATTCGACAACCTGCACGTTGCTGAGGTTCCTTAGTAAGAGCAAGTGCTTAGTGCTTTAGGGTTTGGTTAGGGTTCCATTCACCATTCCCATTCCCATTCCCCATTTATAATTCCCAGGATTTACCAAATTTCGCATCCAAGGGCCCATAGGTAGGGTTAGGGTTAGGGTTAGGAAAAAACTCCATGCCCTAATAGGTCATGCCGGGTTGTGAAGTTGCCAAGGAATGAAAGTGGAAAGTGAGATCTCCATTCTAGGTCCCATTCCCAGTTACATAGGTGACAAAATTAATTCCCATTCCTACTTCATAAACGGGTGTGAAAAGTGCTCCATTCCCTCCATTAAAATTTCCAGGGAGTCCCACTTCTCAGTTTTCAGTCAATTTCCATTCCATTTGGTCCATCATTGGCAAGGTCCCATTCCAAGTTCTCCCATTCCCATTCCCATTCCCATTCCCATTCCCATTCTGTGAGAGTTCCATTCCATTCCCATTCTTCCATTCCATCCATCCATCCCCATTTAGTTTGCTCCATCCATCCCAAATTCCATTCCATCCCCATTCCCATTCCCATTCCCATTCCCATCATCCATTCCCATTCCCATTCCCATTCCCATCCGTCATTCCATCCCCATTCCATTCCATTCCCATTCCCATTGCCAGCCATTTTTCCCATTCCCATCCCATTCCCATTCCCATTCCCATTCCATTCCTTTCCATTCATCCATTCCATTCCCATTCCCATTCCATTCCCATTCCCATTCCCATTCCCATTCCATCCATTCCCATTCCCATTCCATTCCCATTCCATTCCATCCATTCCATTCCCATTCCATCCATTCCCATTCCCATTCCCATTCCCATTCCATTCCCATTCCCATTTCCATTCCCATTCCCATTCCCATCCCATTCCCATTCCATTCCCATCCCCATTCCATTCCATTCCATTCCATCCCCATTCCATTCCATCCATCCATCCATTCCCATTCCCATTCCCATTCCATTAGTGGGGGTTCCATTCCATTCCCATTCCCATTCCCATTCCATTCCCATTCCCATTCCCATTCCCATTCCCATTCCATTCCCATTCCCATTCCATCCATTCCCATTCCCATTCCCATTCCCATTCCATTCCCATTCCCATTCCCATTCCCATTCCCATTCCCATTCCCATTCCATTCCCATTCCCATTCCCATTCCCATTCCCATTTTCCATCCATTCCATTTCCCCATTCCCATCCCATTCCCATTCCCATTCCATTCCCATTCCCATTCCCATTCCCATTCCCATCCATCCCCATTCCCATTCCATTCCATCCATTCCATTCCATTCCCATTCCCATTCCCATCCATTCCCATCCCATCCCCATTCCCATTCCCATTCCCATTCCATTCCCATTCCCATTCCATTCCCATTCCCATTCCCATTCCCATTCCCATTCCCATTCCCATCCCATTCCCATTCCCATTCCCATTCCCATTCCCATTCCCATTCCATCCATTCCCATTTCCATTCCATTCCCATCCATCCCATCCATCCCCATTCCATTCCCATTCCCATTCCCATTCCCATTCCATTCCCATTCCCATTCCCATTCCCATTCCCATTCCCATTCCCATTCCCATTCCCATTCCCATTCCCATCCATCCCCATTCCATCCATCCCATTCCCATTCCATTCCCATCCCATCCATTCATTCCATCCATCCCATTCCATTCCCATTCCCATCCCATTCCCATTCCCATTCCCATTCCATCCATTCCCATTCCCATTCCCATCCCATTCCCATTCCCCATTCCCATTCCCATTCCCATTCCCATTCCCATTCCCATTCCCATTCCCATTCCCCATTCCCATTCCCATTCCCATTCCCATTCCCATTCCCATTCCCATTCCCATTCCCATTCCCATTCCCATTCCATTCCCATTCCCATTCCATTCCATTCCATTCCCATTCCATTCCCATTCCCATTCCCATTCCCATTCCATCCCCATTCCCATTCCATTCCCATTCCCATTCCCATTCCCATCCCCATTCCCATTCCCATTCCCATCCCCATTCCATTCCCATTCCCATTCCCATTCCCCATCCATCCATCCATCCCATTCCATTCCCATTCCATTCCCATCCAGTTCCATTCCATTCCCATTCCCATCCATCCATTCCCATTCCCATTCCATTCCCATTCCCATTCCCATTCCCATTCCCATTCCATCCATTAACCATTCCCATTCCCATTCCCTTCCATCATAAACCATTCCCTGGTATCCCAACCATAACCTGGTAAATTAAACCTAACCATTCCATTCCCATTAAACCTAACCTTCCCCATTAAACCTAACCATGGTCCCATTCCCATTCCTTCCCATTAAACCTAACCATTCCCATTAAACCTCCCTGGTATCATTAAACCTAACCTGGTAAATTAAACCTAACCTGGTCCCATTAAACCTAACCTGGTATCTTAAACCTAACCTGGTATCTTAAACCTAACCTTAATCTTAAACTTAATCTTAAACCTAACCTTAAACTTAAACCTAACCCTTAAACCTAACCTGGTATCTTAAACCTAACCTGGTAAATTAAACCTAACCTGGTATCTTAAACCTAACCTGGTATCTTAAACTAACCTGGTATCTTAAAACTTACCTTAATCTTAAACCTAACTTGGTATCTTAAACCTAACCTCGTACCTTAAACTGTACCTGGTATCAGGGTTAGCATTCCCATTCCATTCCATTCCCAGGGTTCCCATTCCCATTCCCATTCCCATTCCCATTCCCATTCCCATTCCATCCATCCATCCATCCATTCCCATTCCCATCCATCCATCCATCCCATTCCCATTCCCATTCCCATTCCATCCCATTCCCATTCCATTCCATCCATCCATTCCATCCATCCATCCCCATTCGTTAGGGGTTAGGGTTAGGGTTATGGTTAGGGTTAGGGTTAGGGTTAGGGTTAGGGTTAGGGTTAGGGTTAGGGTTAAAAGCGAAAATGATCATGGATTTAAGTGATCAGGTCAACTGAGATTAAAGGATTAGTGAAAATGAAAGTGGAAAGTGAAAGTCACGGATAGAAGATAGTAAAGAAAAATTGTAGAATTTTCCGAAGCCATACTAATTTGAAATTGATCATCGGATTAGGACGAGTTTGGTGTCGTTGGAATGCAGATTGTGCTTAATAATGGACAAAATGAGAATTTTTTACCATTTTGAACCTCCAAGATCTCAAGAATGGATTGCAATTGACACATCCCACTTAAGTCAGTGAGACACCACAAAAGGGCTCTTGGTAGCTGCAAATTGTTGGCAAAACCGCCTTCTCCTTCTTAAAGATACAAATGACTTAACATTAAGAAAATGAGACAGCCAAATTGAACAACAGTCGGAAATCAGACCTTAATTTTGATGTTTATAAGTAATGGACATGAGATATTGTGACAGATTTCAAATAAGGAATTATTTAAATGGAAAGGGATAAGATGACGTCAGATTAATTTTGTTGAAAGAGTTAATAATGAAATATCTGGCGATTATAATTAAAAAAAAAGCATATAAAAATACTTTCTTCACCAAATATCATCTTTAACATTGTTATATAATGTTTTTGAAATGACAGACTATTTGCAACCTAAGATAAAGAATATGTGCAGAAGAAACACAAAATAATATGTTTGTAACTGTACTTACAAAAATCATCTTGTTTTTAAAATTTTTTGCAACACTTTGTTTATCAAATGATCAAGCTGCAACAGAAAATGAATGTTTTTAGAGTTATGGATTTCTCGGACTACTCGTTTACCCTCTTTTTTTATGGATACGATTAAAGAAAATAATTTTGCTTTACAGTAAAACACGGTTATAGCGAAGCCCAGGGGACATGTTAATTTAATTCGCTATATCCCTAATTGTTTATCCGTATAACAAATTCCTATAACCATATATAGCGAATTCGCTAAATGCATGTTTTCCTTCAAGTATTCTATCAAAAATGTTGGGAACAAATATTAGTGTGGTTAACTTAGACGAAGAAATAACAACCCTTTATTTGTTACTTTAATCCCCGGTATTTTAGAAAAACAAGGAAAATGTAAATTGCAAAGTCTGCAGAAAGTGTGAAATATAACTTAACATTTTGTGAACGTTATGTACTGTTACATTTGTAACATTGTGTTACATGAGTAGAAAAAAGAAATATAACAAGCAATAATTGTTAGTCAAAGGTCAGGGTTATTTAAGGAAAAAATAAAGAGCAATTTTAATTTCCCATTACCTTGACCTTTGACCTTCACCTAATATTTAAGTTCCAATAGGAATTCTGGGATTGTCTCCAGTCTTTTACTTTTCGCAATATGATGTTTTTCCCTTTAAGTATTACTATAAATATGTTAGGGAAGCAAATATTAGTGTGGTAAACTTAGACGAAGAAATAACAACCCTTTATTATGTTACTTTAAAGGATTTTTTTAAAAAACAAGGAAAATGTAAATTGTCACCAAGTCTGCAGAAAGTGTGAAAATAATTAACATTTTGTGAACGTTATGTAGTGTTACATTTGTAACATTGTGTTACATGAGTAGAATAAAGAGAATAAACAATTCAATATTTGTTCAGTAAAAGGGCAGGGTTTTTGGAAGAAGCATACATAAGCAATTTTCATACTTTCCCGATTACCTTGACCTTTGACCTTCACCTAATATTTAAATTCCAAGGTCAGGAAAATTCCCCGGGATTTCTCCCTGTCTTTACACTTGTCGGGAAGAAGTTTTTAGTTCTTTGTAAACATCATAAATTCTCAGGGGCAATAACTACTTAAAATAGTTTACGAAATTTTTCCACTAATAGAATGAGAATTGTAGAAAATGAGTTGCAGACGTTTTTGAAGTTTTTGTATCAGGTTTATATCGGTTTAGGTTTTTGGGGGATAGCGATAACAAGGGTTTCGCTGAAAAGGGGGACTAAGTTTGAAATGGTACAATCTTAGGGACAAAAATGGAATTTTGAAATGTTATTAAGAGCAGCCACGTAGAATCGATATTTAAAGTGGATGGGGGGGACCCAGAGAAAATTTTTTTTCCCCCCCTTTCCTGAACAAGTTGACAAGCAAAAAAAAAAAAAAAACTAATCCAAAAATAAAAAACCTATTTCTGGGGGGGGGTTAGTTGTAAGGCCCAATTTTTTTTAATATACCTTTTTTCATTACCAATTTTGTAGACTACATTTTCCCTGTACAACAAAAAGTGTGTGTGTTGGGTGGGGGGGGGGGGGGGGAAAACCACCTTAAATTAACGTCAGGGTTAGGGTTAGGGTTAGGGTTAGGGTTAGGGGTTTGGGTTAGGGTTAGGGTTAGGGTTAGGGTTAAAAAAAAATGCCGGGTTATAGGATGCCGGGGATTGAGGGCAAACAAAATGGAAGTGGAAAGTGAAATTGAGAGGGTTAGTTATTTAGAGGATATAATGGAATTTTTTTACCATAACTTTTTTATTTGTGTTTGATTTAGACAAATTTGGGGTCATTTTAAAGCTAAGAAACAAAAAAAGATTATGTCAAGAATGTTTAACCATTCAGCCTCAATGATGGTGAAATACAAGCCGGAAATCATAAATTGTTTTTGTGTTTTAAAACTTAGGAAATGAATATTGTGATAGTTTTCAAATCAAAATTAATAGAAATGGAAGCGAAAAAATCACACCGGATTTATGTAGTTTATGAGTTTGAAATAATAATTTATTTTAATTAGAAATTAAAGCATATAAATTAAAACTTTTTAAAATAATCCCCTATGTTATATTGTTATATAATGTATTTAAAATGAAAGACTTTCTGAAAACCCAAAATAAGGGTAGCAAAATAAGTTTAATCTTTGGGTGTAATAAAATGCAAGGATGTAATAATAAATTACATTCCTAAAAACCTACTTTTCGGTTTAAGAAAACTATTGCCTTATATACAAATAGTTGCTCCTTTTTAAAGTCTTCCACCTTTACCAAATTAGAGCTAAAAGAAATCTAAGCTAACTTGAAATATTTCTGCCTACCTTTTCCACGTTCTCTCCTATGACCTTCTGATGTCAAGTCTGCACCATGCTTAGTGTCTAGACGGCCTTTCAAAAACCGGTTTTTGACTACATCCAATACACAAAGCTAGCGATCGCTCTTTGATGTAACTGAGACTGTGAACGCTGTACGTGATGAGTTAATTAGGACGGGGATGGTTCAAACCTGTCCTGTTGTTATGATTTCTCTATTACACAGATTAAACTTATATTGCTACCTTGAATTTCTTTTCTTTGCCTTGTATTGATCAAATTTAAGTTATTTTAAACCTAACAATTATTTCAGCTTGTTAGTTAGGGTTAGGCAGTGGAATGTAGGATAGGGCTAACAAAAGGTTAGGGTTAGGGTTAGGGTTAGGGTTAGGGGTTAGGGTTAGGGTTAGGGTTAGGGTTAGGGGTTAGGGTTAGGGTTAGGGTTAGGGTTAGGGTTAGGGTTAGGGTTAGGGTTAGGGTTAGGGTTAGGGTTAGGGTTTGGGTTAGGGGTTTGGGTTAGGGTTAGGGTTAGGGTTAGGGTATGGGGGTTTTTAAAATGCTCCAGCTCTCTCAATGTCAAATTTTTGTCACGTGATTTCAGTAGGCGTGGTTATTGTTTTTTTACTTAATACTTTGTGTAGCGAAAGTATCAAAGTTTATTTTGTTATTTCCATCATACACTTTGGTCATAGGGGGGCATTTAGATTTTGGGGTGCCAGTTATTCCCCTGGGAAAAGTTCATTTTATATCTTTTTTTTTTTTAAAGTTGAAAGTCATAATTAATTACTGATCTATTCAGTCAAATATTATTACATATTAGGTTTTATACCCTTTTGTCCAAATCTTGCTTCGAA